>NW_025398038.1:0-13512 GCF_016433145.1 Gracilinanus agilis | reverse complement strand
ATTTTATATATTTATATTTATATATTAAAGAATTAAGCACATCAAATACATACAGACAGGTTGTAAGCAGGCTTGGAAAGAGGCTATAGCCAGAGGCTGGGGTATCAGCCTCTACTGGGTCTACTACAATGGATACTAAAAGGATGGTTCTTACACAGGTTTTGGCCTCTAGGACAAAAAGGCTACTTAACATTTGACTTCGTCTACTAGTCCCACCTAAACTGGGATGTTAAGTACTTTTAAGGTCTATCTTCTGTCTGAAATGGGCCAGTCTGGGACTTCCCTAGGGGCGAGTTCTCAGGGGACAGGGGCATAATTGGGGTTCCCAGAAACCCAGTTTGTTTCTTTGACCCATTCATTATTTAGGATTTTAAGTTTCCATTTGGATCTGTGTCTTTGTGTTTGCATAACTCATCTTTTTACTGCATTATGGATTGTAAGCAATGTATTTACTTTTCCTCCCTTTTTACATTGCTTTGCAATATCTCTATGCTCAATCAAGTGCTCAATTTTTGCAAAAATTTTATGTGGTACTGAGAAATTTTACAGTCTTATTTAGAAGATGTTATACGTCTTTTAATTCTGATTTTTCCAGAAATCTTTTCAATTTTACATTTTCCCTTTTGTTTATCTTTTGTTAGACATCCCAAACTGAGAAAAGTACACTGAAATCGCTTTTTGTTATTGTTATCAAAAACCTTCTTGTAACTCAGTTCAAGTTTCCTTTATGAATTTAGATGCCAAAGTATTTAGAGCATATTAAGTTTAATATTGGTTCATTGTCAATAGTTCCTTTCAGTATAATCTAATTTCCTTGCTTATTCTTTTTATGTTTTAATGTTTATTTTTTCTTTGTCTGATAGCATGATTACCACTCCTGCTTTTTTGGATTCTCTTGGTGCACAGTAAATTCCTCCCCCTTCCCGGCCCCCACAACTCCCAGCCTCTCACTATTCTTTGTATGTCTTTGTTTTTAAAAATATTATAAGCAATAGATTGTGGGGTTTTGTTTTCTTATCCAATCTGTCTTTTTTATGTTTTATTGTATTACTTAATCCATCCACATTTAAAGTTATGAGTTAGGTTTATATTTTAGGATCCCTCCCCCATAAATATGGTACTATGTTTCTTTAATTATTTAAGCTTAATTAATTTTAAGACAACCTTATTCCCACTGGCCCTGGTCCTTTCTTTGTCATACTTACCCCCTTTCTATTTCCATTTTTTGCAAGGTTTCTTTTTACTTCTTTTTTCTCACTTTTACCTAGTGATCTAATTCTTGTCCTTCCCCCCCCCCATTTAAGTAGTCAAGTAGAATCCTCTTTCCTCTCCTTTTAAAAAAGCATTTTAAGTAATATTTTATTTTCTTCCTATTACATGTAAAAACAATTTCCTTAACATTCATTTTTTAAAAAAATATTTATTTATTTAGGATATGAATTTTCCATGGTTACATGATTCATGATTTTTCCCACCCCTCTTCTCTAACCCCCTCCCTGAGCTGACAAACAATTCCACTGGGTTATACATGTATCATTGTTCAAAATTAATTGCCATATTATTCATATTTGCAATAGTGATCTTTTAATGCCCAAACCCTAATCATATCCCCATCAAACCATGTGATCAATCATATGTTTTTCTTCTGCGTTTTTGCTCCCACAGTTCTTTCTCTCAATGTGGATAGCATCTTTTTCATAAGTTCCTCAGGCTTGTCCTGGATCATTGCATTGCTGCTAGTAGAAAAGTCCATTATGTTTGATTGTACCACACAGTGTTTCAGTTTCTGTGTACAATGTTCTCCTGGTTCTGCTCCTTTCACTCTGCATCAGTTCCTGGAAGTCTCTCCAGTTCACATGGAATTCCTTCAGTTCATCATTCCTTTCATCACCATCATATACCACAATTTGTTCAGCTATTCCCCAGTTCATAGACACCCCCTCATTTTCCAGTTTTTTGCCACCACAAAGAGCTCAGCTATGAATATTTTTGTACAAGTATTTTTTCCTTATTATCTCTTTGGGGTACAACCCCAGCAGTGGGATGGTTAGATCAAAGGGCAGGTATTCTTTTAAAGCCCTTTGGACATAATTCCAAATTGCCTTCCAGAATGGTTGGACCAATTCACAACTCCACCAGCAGTGTATTAGTGTCCCAATTTTGCTATATCCCTCTAACATTTATCACTTTCCTTTGCTGCCATATTGGCCAGTCAGCTAGGTATATAAGGTGGTACCTCAGAGTTGTTTTTATTTGCATTTCTCTAATCAAGAGGGATTTAGAACACTTTTTGATGTGATTATTGATAGTTTTGATTTCTTCTGAGAACTGCCTATTCATGCCCCTTGACCATTTGTTGACTGGGGAAATGGCTTGATTTTTGTAAATTTGACTTAGTTCCCTATATATTTGGGAAATCAAATCTTTGTCAGAGAGTTTTGTTATAAAAATGTTCTCTCAATTTGTTGCTTTCCTTCTAATTTTGGTTGCATTGGTTTTGTTTGTATAAAACCTTTTCAATTTAATGTAATCAAAATCATTCATTTTACATTTTGTAATGTAAATCTCTTGCTTGGTCTTAAATTCCTTCCTTCCCTTAAGTCATTCCACCCTGCCCCCATTTGCCTGGAAATCTCTGTGGGTGTCAGTTGCTCCCAAGATCCCTGATTCCCCTTTTCTTGAGGCAGGATGTGTAGGTGATCTCTAAGTACCAGATTCATGCAGATCATACCGATTGTGATGCCTCCACCTCCTTTTAATAGCAAATTTCTCTTTTCCCATAAGAGCATTCATCATTAATGATGATGCCTCCTACCACTGTAGCAGGTTTCCTCCTTTCTCCTTTTTCAAATTCCTCTTTTTACCTTCTTACTCATTCTCTTATGTAGGTTCTCCTCCTGAGTGATTACCAGAGTTATTTTTTCCTCTCATTGTTAGCTTTTGACTAGATTATTCCTCTCTGTCTTCTTCCTCCTTCCCCCTCACCCTTTTGTGTGCCCTCCCATTCTGTAATTTGGTCCCACAAAATCCTTGATTCACTTGTAGTCGGTATGTTCTGAGGTTTAGATCAAGATGTTTCAGGTATTATATTTGCCTTCTGCTTTCACTCGTGTCTCCTGGTATATATTTAGAAGGAAATCTCTGAATGGCTTCTCTGCTGTTAATTTGTTGGTGGCAATTAATGTATTTATTCGTTCTTCTTATATGTCTATTGTCTTAAGTTATTTGAAAAGTAAATGATTTCTTTAGGCTTAGGTTCTTCCTAGGAATGTTTCAAATCCCTTGTTTTTATTTTTTAAATTGAATTCCATCTTCATTTATAATTATGCTCAGATTTGAGGAGTAAGTCTCCCTGGGCTGTGTCTCGAGTCCTTTGTTTTTCAGAGCATATCATTAAATTTTCTTCTGTTTTTTTCTGGTGGGTGCAGAATTTCCTTTTCTTCACGTTTAGAGTTCTTTTCCAGGTTGCTTGCAGAATTTGTTTGTCTTTGGAATATTAAACTTGAGTTCTAGGGTTCAAACAAGCCCAAATGCCATTTTTCAGGGTCACATGGCCTGGGGAGAGCAAAAAGTGGCATGAGTCTCATGCCTTTCCTCCACTTTACTACATAGTGTTACCTGCTGTGAATGAAAGAGTTCTTCCTCCCTGGACACAGCAGAAAAAAAGGGTGAGACTGGCCCAGTGTTAGGTAGTTTTAAAGATACACTCAGCTCCAGAAGATTTCAATTCATCAATGACTGCCTATTTTCTGTGACTTTCATTAATGTCCTCCCTTATGTTCACCATGCCCACAGTTCTGAAACTTTTTTGGATTTCTCTTGACATTAACAATATATTGGTGGATCATCTTGGCTATCTCCTTGTCATCCCTTGCCTAATACCTAATCAAATTTGAGAAAAATATGACTTTTCATTATCTAATTGTTTTTGTGTTATATAGCCTTTTATATTTAGACCATTTTTTCCATTTGGAAGTATATCGTGTAAGATGCTACTCTAAGCCGTTTCCTGCTTTTCCAGTTTTCCCAGAAATTTTTATTGAAAAAAGGATTCCTTTCACAATATTTTGTTCTAGAGTTTATTGAACATTGAGCTGCTGTTCCCAGTTCCCATTTTCCTAATTATTCTTTTAAAATTTTAATTTAATTCACCTCCCCCCTCAATTACATGTAAAACCAGTTTCTAATATTTTATTTTATTTTTTTAAACCCTTACCTTCCATCTTGGAGTCAATGCTGTGTATTGGCTCCAAGGCAGAAGATTGGTAAGGGCTAGGCAATGGGGGTTAAGTGACTTGCCCAGGGTCACACAGCTGGGAAGTGGCTGAGGCCAGATATGAACCTAGGACCTCCTGTCTCTAGGTCTGGCTCTTGATCCACTGAGCTACCCAGCTGTCCCCCAGTTTCTAATATTTTAAAAATAATTTTGAGCCTCGAATTCTCTCCTTCCACCCCAGTCATATATATGGTAAGCAATCTGTAATAGATTTTATATGTGCAATCATGTAAAACATTTTCCCATATTAATCCTTTTGTGTAAGGACACGAACAAAAAAAAAAATTAAGAAAGTGAAAAAAAGTTTCCTTTGGTCTGGATTCAGACTCCATGGGTTATTTCTCTGGAAGCAGATGATACTTTTTGCCATGAGTTCTTTGGGATTGTTTTAGATCATTGTATTGCTGAATATAGTTAAGTTATTCACAATTGTGCAACATCATATAGTATTCCTATTATTGTGTATGATATTTTCCTGGTTCTGCTTATTTCCCTCTGCTTCAGTTTCTATAAGTTTTTTCATGTTTTTCTGTGCTTCTCTTGCCCATCACTCCATACAGAACAATAGTATTCCATTACAATCATATACCATAACTTACTTAGCTATTCTCCAATTGATGGGTACCCCCTCACTTTTCAATTCTTTGCCTCCCCCAAAAGAGCCGCTTTAAATATTTTTGGGCTAATAGGCCCTTCCCCTTTTTGTTTTTTATCTCTTTGGGTTGCAGACCTAGTAATGATATTACTGAGTCAAAAGTCTGTACTGTTTTGTAGCCCTTTGGGCATAGGTCCAAATTGCTCTCCAGAATGGTCAGTTTACAACTCCCCCAACAGTGTATTAGTGTCTCAGTTTTCTCATATCCCCTCCAAGGTTTGGCATTTTCCTTTTCTGTCATAATAGCCAATCTGATAGGTTTGGGGTGGTACCTCAGCTGTTTTAATTTATATTTCTCTAATAATGACTTAGATAATTATTTCTTCATGACTATAGAGAGTTTTAATTACTTTCTCTGTGAACTGCCTGTTCATACATTTTGACCATTTATCAATTGATGAATTACTTGTGTTCTTATACATTTGTCTTACTTATATATTTGAGAAAGGAGGCCTTTATATGAAAGGATTTTTTTATTCCTTTTGTCTATTTTGAGTTATTCAATCAAGAACTAAAAGTACCCTTACCACTTGGGCACTAAGTAAGAGAGTTCACAAGTCAATTACTAGAAAAAAAAAGTTCACACCCCCAAAGGCCATAGCACTAACCCCCTTGGGCAGTGCTAGGCAAATTGGGAGGCTGTGATTAGTTCCTGTGAAGTGGGAGAGAGACAGGAAGTGACACAGAAAAAGGGCTATAAAAGGTGAGACCAAGGAGAAGAATTGATTTCCTTCCTTGGCTCTTCAGGGAGGACTCACTCTCTCTCTTGGTTGGCACTTCGGTAGGATACTCTCTTCAACTTAAACTCTGGTGAAGATTCTTGGCAGTCTTGGCCTCATGTATGCTGAAGGTTCTTGGTGGTTTTTCAGAGTCTCCTGGTTCTTCAGATTTCGGCTTCCTGAATAGGACCATGGATCCTGGTGAGATTCACTTTCTGATTCACATCAGTGGTCTGGAGGCACTAGGATTAGGACTTAGGGTATTGTAGCTAGGTGATTTTTTTTCTACCTCTTTCCTATATTTCCCACTTTAATATCTCTACCTTGCTATAAATAAAAGTTGCTAACAGTCATTTTGACTTAAGAAGTTAATTATTTTTATAGACGACCACAACAATAATTTTTTAAATTCTTATATTTGTCAAACCCATTTTAATTATTATACTTTATTAGAGACATAAAAATTTTTTGCAACATTATGATTACTGTGTATTTCTCTCCATCTAATTTCCACTCATTTAGTGTCTGACCATCACATTCCCCCAGTTTTCCCTCTTTTCTATCAGCCATCCCCCTTCTCTTATCCCTTTCTCCTCCTACTTTCCTGTAAGGTTAGATAGATTCTTGTACTCAATTGATCATGTTTGTTCTTGATTGTGTATGTTCTCCCCTTACTGAGCTGATTCTGATGAGAGTAAGGTTCATGTGCTCCTTTCCTCACCTCCTCCATCTTCCCTTCCACTGTAAATACTCTTTCATGCCTCTTTATGTGACATAACATACTCCATTCTATTTTTCCTTTTCCCTTTCTCCCAATGCATTCCTCTTTTTCATGCCTTCATTTTAATTTTTAGATGTCATCCCATCATATTCAAATCACACCTTTGTTCTCTGTCTATGTATACTACTTCTAACTGCCCTAATAATGACAAAGTACTTTTGAGGTTATAAGAATTACCTTCCCATGTAGGCTTGTAAACAGCTTAATCTTATTGATGTCTTATTTTATTTCTCTTTCTTGTTTACTTTTTTATGCTTGAAATTTGTATTTGAGAGTCAAATTTTCCATTCAACTCTTTTCATCAATAGTATTTGAAAGTCCTCTATTTCATTGAAAACCCATTTTCCCCGTTGAAGAAGGATTATGCTTAGTTTTGCTTGGTAAGTGATTCTTGGTTGAAGTTTTTTTGACCTCTGGAATATCATATCCCTGGCCCTCCAATCCTTTAATGTAGAAGCTTCTAAGTCTTCTGACTGTGGCTCCACAATATGTGAATTGTTTCTTTTTGGCTGCTTGACCTGGGATTTCTGGAATTAGGCTATAATAATCCTGGGAGTTAGCCTTTTGGGATCTCTTTCAAGAGATAAATCAGTAGATTCTTTCTATTTTTATTTTACTTGCTAATTCTAGAATATTAGGGAAGTTTTCCTTCAAAATTTCTTGAAAGATGATGTCTTAAAGCTCTTTTTTTAGCATGGTTTTCAGACAGTCTAATAGTTCTTAGGTTATCTCTCCTAAATTATTTTTCCAATGAGAGACTTCACATTTTCTTCTATTTTTAATTTTTTTTTACTCTGATTGTTTCTTGATGTCTCATAGAGTTCTTAGTTTCTACTTGCTCAATTCTAATTTTTAAGAATTTTCTTGGATAAGCCTTTTTTACCTTCTTTTCCATTTGTCCAGTTTTACTTCTTAGAGAGTTCTTTTCCTCAATGAATTTTTGAACCTCTTTTTCTATATAACCAGTTCACTTTTCTCTCCAGTGCAATTTTTCCTCCCCCATTGACCTATTCTGCTTTTTAAGGAGTTCTTCTCTTCAGTATTTTTGTGCCTCCTTTACCAAACTGTTGACTCTCTTTTCATGATTTTCCTCTACCACTCTCATTTCTTTTTCCCAATTTTTCTTCTACCTATCATAATTTATTTTTGAAATCTTTTTTGAGCTCCTCCATTACTTATTTTGGGACTCTTTTTCTTGGAGGCTTTGGATGCAGCAGAATTGACTTTGTTATATTCTTCTGAGTTTGCGTTTTTGTCTTCCCTGTCACCAAAATAACTTTATGTATTGAATTTCTTTTGTTGTTGTTGTTGTTGCTTGCTTATTTTCCAGTCTTTTTCTTTTTTTTAACTTAAAGCACTGTTAAAGTTGGGCTCTATAACTGTGGTGAAGGGAGCACTGTTCTAAGCTTCAGGTTTTTTGTGAAGCTCCCTTCAGTAATACTTCTGGAAATCTATAATCTTCCAATAGGGCATGATATAAAGAGTATATTTGATACTTTCTCAGCCTGTGCTCTGGTCTGTGAGTAACCCTATGTACTCTTTTTCCACATTAGAACTGTAGCCAGAGTCCCCTGCTCCTCTGTGGCCACCAGCACTGGTATGTGCTAGTGCTTCTCCTCACCCTGACACCACAACCCAGGATTGTGACTTGGATCTCAGTTTATGCAATGTAACAAGAGATTTATGCCCAGAACCAACAAAGTGGCTCCTGTAATCTGCTTCAGAGCAAGGCATATTGCCACACTGGAGCCTAACTTAGCATGCTGCTTTGTACTTCACCTGGTGCAATATATCTTTTGTGCTGGCCTTCTAAGATGTTTTGGGTTGAAAAATTATTTTATCTAATCTTTTTGTGGGCTATGCTGCTCCACAATTCTTTTTGAGGAGTTAAAATTTTTTGGACAGTAATTTGGTAGAGATCAGATAGGTATGTGTACCTTCCCTGCCATCTTGGCTCTACCCTTCTCTATTTACACTTAATCTTGTAAATTCTATTGATCTTCTTTTCTAGTTTTTAACTAGTGCCAAATAGTTTTGATAATTTCTACTTTATAATATGATTTGAGGGTTGGTAAAACAAGAGTGCTATTCCTATTTTTCTCATTGTTTCCCATTCTCAGTCTTTTATTCTTTTGTATTTTTACATATTGTTTACTTCCATAATAATATAATAATAGCTTAATTGATATAGTTCCAAATCTATTGATTAATTTAGTTAGTGTTACTCTTTTGATTATATGGGCATGATCCAATCATAAACATTAAAAATCTCTCTAAATACCTTCTTTTGTTTCTGTAAAATACATTTTATAATTGTATTTCTATAATGGCCTGATAGAAGACATAACACAAATACAATAAAAAAAACTCATGAAGGAAATAAAGTGAAAGAGGGCAAGCTTTGTTAAAAGAGGATGATGAATTTATTGGGGAGAGAGAGGCACACACTCTCTCACTCACAGACCTCTGTGTGCATGCTACTGGCAGAAGGGTTATGCCTGTCCCCACTGGACAGGCTTTGCTGGACGGAGCCTGTCAGCTATCTCCTTTCAGCAGCTGCCCAGGTAGGGAACCTGTGAGAAGTTGTGTTTGTAGTCAGCTTTTCTAGTCCCTCAACCTGGGGTTGGAATGAATATTGATATGGGCTATTAGTGTGCTGATTGGATAACACTATGTATCTGACTGTGTGATTGTCTTCCCCTTCCCAAGGGCTTTAGATATATTCGCCACTCAGGAAAAGATACTTCAATCTCTGACTTTGTAACAAATAACTATATTTAATTCTGGTTTAACAGGTTAGGAACAAGGGAAAGGATGGAGGACTTGGGAATCCTATTGCTAATTATCTAAATGGATAAAGTTATAGAGGTTGCTGGATCAGGTAGAGACTGGAGATTCTTCACCCTTTCACTAACTCTGCCTTGACTTGGCCGGAGCCAAGCCAAAGATTAGGGAAGGCTATTGATGTTCTTCTTAAATGACTCTGGTATTGCTCTCTCTCAGCTCTATTGATGATAAATATAATAGCTCTCTAGGTCTCTCAGGCAAGGAGGTTGAATCGCAGATATAAGGCCTACCCTCCCTCTCTTGAACCTCCCACCTCCCAAGATTGCTCCAGACTGAGCTGTCTTGTGGTGTGCATGATGGATATTTATATATAGGGTTGGCTCCAAATGACTTTTGGCCCTGGCTCACGGCAGATCTCCAGCTAATGGTCTTGTCACTCAAAGTGGTATCCATCTTGTCCCAGAAATTCATTGTAACAGCTTAGATCTATAATCTGACTCCAACAGTTCCTTCTTTAGCTGTGGATACCATTTTTCATCATGAGTCCCTTGTGGATCTCTTAGAAACTTGCTTTGCTGATAATAGTTTAGTCCTTCACATTTGATCATAATATATAATTTCTGTTACTGCATACAGTGTTCTCCTGGTTCTGCTCACTTCACTTTGCATCATTTCAGTTCTTTCCAGGTTTTTCTGAAGTCATCATGTCTGTCATTTGTAATGGTGCAATAGTATACCTTTACAATCATAAAATACAACTTATTCAGCCATTCCTCAAGTTATGGATATCCCCTCAGTTTCCAATTCTTTGCAACTACAAAAAGGGCTGCTAAAAATATTTTGGAACAGGTAGATCCTTTTCCCTTATCTCTGAATTTTGAGGGATTCAGATCCATTAGTGGTATTGCTGGGTCACAGGATATGCATAGTCTTGTGGTCCTTTGAGTGTGGTTCCAGATTGTTCTCCAAAATGTTGTATCAGTTCCGAATTTTACCAACAATGTATTAGTGTTCCAATTTTCTCACTTCCCCCCACATGTATATTTTTCTTTTTGGTCATATTAGCTCATCTAATAAGTGTGAGGTAGTATCAAAATTGTTTTAATTTGTATTTCTCTAATCAATAGTGATTTGGAGAATGTTTTCATGTGACTATAATTAGTTTTAATTTTCTTCCCTTGAGAACTGCCTGTTCATATCCTTTGACCATTTTTTTTCAGTTGGGGAATGCTTTGTATTCTTAAAGATTTGACCCAGTTCTCTATATAGTTAAGAGATTAGGTCTTTATCAGAGACATTTGCTATAAAATTCCCTCCCCTCCAATTTGTTGTTTCCCTTCTAATTTGGTTGAATTGCTTTTGTTTATATAGCAACTTTTAAATTTAATATAATCAAAATTATCCATTTCAGTTTTCATAATGCTCCCTATGTCCTGTTTGGTCATAAATTCTTCCCTTATTCATAATCTGACAGGTAAACTTTTCTGTATCCCCCTAATTTGTTTATGGTGTCATCCCTTATTTCTAGATCAAGTCTCCATATGGACTTTATCTTGGTGCATGATATGAAATGTTAGTTTAACCCTACTTTCTGCCATACAGCTTAACAGATTTTCCGGCAGTTTTCATTAAATAGTTCTTTTCCCTAAAGTTTGGATCTTTGGACTTATTGAACCCTAGGTTACTATGTTTGTTAACTACTGTGTATTGATTTCCTAACCTATTCCATTGATCCACTACTCTTATTTCTTAGCCAGTACAAGATTTTAAAAATTTAGTTTGAGATCTGATATGGCTAGACCTTCTTAATTTATATTTTAAAAAATCCTTATATTCTATTTTAGAATCAATACTATGTATTGGTTCTAAGGCAGAAGGATGGAAAGGGCAGTCATGAGGGTTCAGTGTCTTGCCCAGAGTCATACAGCTAGGAAGTGACTGAGGCCAGATTTACACCCAGGACCTCACATCTCTAGGCATGGCTCTCAATCCACAGAGCAACATATCTGACCCCCTTAATATTTTCTTTAATTCCATTTATATTCTTGACCTTTTCTTCTTTCAGATGAATTTTTTAATTATTATTTTAGTTTAAGGAAATAATTTTTGAATAGTTTGATCGGCATTAATTGAATAGGTAAATTAATTTAGGTATGATTATGCTTTTTATTATATGCCTCAGCCTATTCATGAGCAATTAATTTTTTCCAGTTGTTTAGTGCTGACTTTTGTAGCAGTTTTTGGTCAGGAAAGTCCTCTATTTTATTAAATGTCAACTCCCCTCTCTGCCTGAAGTATTATGCAATTTTGCTGGGTATGTAATAATTCTTGGTTGTATTTCTAGATCCTTTGCCTATTGGGTTATATCATATTCCATGCTGGTCCTTTAATATAAGAGCTCATAGGTCTTAATCTTGAGTGTGGCTCTATGATATTTGATTTGTCTTTTTTTCTGACTGCTTGTACAAATTTGATTATAATCATACTAGGGTATTTTATTTGTGGGGTCTTGTTCAGGAGGTAATCAGTAGATTCTTTCAATTCCTATTTTTTCCTCTTGTTTGAGGTTATCAAGGAAGTTTTTCCTGATGATTTGTTGTAATGTGGTGTCCAGACTTTTTTTGATTGTGGCTTTGAAATATTTTGATTCTTAGATGATTTCTTCTAGATCTCTTTTCCAAGTCTGTTTTTCCAGTGAAGTATTTCAGATATAGTTCTATGTTTTTATTCTTTTGATTTTGTCTCACTGTTTCATGATGTATTATGGATTCATTAACTTTTATTTGCCTAATTTTAATTTTTAGGAAGTTATTTTCTTCTTTGGGTTTTTGAGTTTCCTTTTCCATTTGATCCAATTCTTTTTAAGTAGTTGCTTTCTTCATTGTTTGTTCATTTGTTTTTGCCTCCATTTCTATTTGGTCCATTCTAACCTTTTAAGAGTTGTTTTCTTCAGTCTTTTTGGTGCCTCCAGTCTTTTTGGTGCCTCCATTCCCTTTCAGCCTGTTCTAGTTTTTAGAGAGTTTATTTCTTCAATAAATTTCTCCCCAGCTATTGAGTCTTTCTAGTATTTGATATATGTCTGACTGCCTTTGTTTCTTGTGGTATGTCTTGAGGGGTGGCCCTAATAGTTTGCTGTGAGGAGGCTTGAAACAGACTTGTCCAACTAGATTCTGTGCCCTGTACTTTCAGTTCTTCTGTTGTCTCCTGAGCTGGGCTATTCTCCTACTTCACTGCTTTAGGGACTCTGCCACTTCATTGCCTCAGGTTATGTGAGAGTGCAATTGGTTTTGTGCCCTTTCTGACACTGCTACCTGTAATGAGTAGCTTAAGCTAGGCTTCTTCCTGCTCTGCCACTTCATCACCTCTGGTGTCATGGCAGCGTATTGGGCTCATCCATGTTCTGCCAGTTTTCTCAGATGCTCTACTCCCTAGGATTCTCCCTTTTTACCCCAGTGATTTGTGTTCCTCTTGCTTTCCTTTGTTTTGAGGCAGTTTATTTTCTGTGTCGGTGTGGGTGCGTGTAAGATTTTGGTGAGCCGAACATCCTTTAGTCTGCTAACTTGGCTTCTAGCATGTAATCTTGCTGCTTTTTAAAACTACACATTAAATTATTACTTTCTAGTTTTCAGGTGATGTATATTTTCAGTGTTATATATATATATTGTGATAATTAGATTAAGTCTACACTGCCCATCTTTAGATTTAATCACCAAAGGTGAGAGCACCTTCCAATTCTGGGAGGTCCTAACCCACGTGGGCTAGAGTGAATGACGAATCAGAATCAACAGACCACCCCTTACGCTTTCTATGAGAAAAGTCTATTGTGATTGGTCACACAGGCTAAGGGAAGGCACTGGAAGTGATATATATATGGCCCTTCCAAGGAGGGGAGAAAGAGTGAAGCTGCCACTGGTGTGGTGAAGGAGACCTGAGGGAGCTTCGATGGTTCGTGACCAAAACTGTTCCACATGGATAAGTTAGGCTGACTCTGTCTCTTCCCTTGGTGTTTCTGGAGGCTCTACCCTTAGGGAGGCTCTCTAATTGGAGGAGGCCTTGTGGCTAGAAGCCTTGTTTAATTAACCTCTGTGCCCCTCTGCTGGGCCTCTAAATTCTTACCTGGTCTGGGCCATAGTTTCTCTCTCTCAGTTTCCCTACCTTCAACCTTCCTAATTGTAAATAAATAAATCATCATAAAAGTCAATTTTGACTTGAGATTATTCCTTAATTGGGGAAATTTCCCCTGGCGACCACCTTTTAATATATTGAACCCATAAAACCCCTATTTCTCCCTTAT
>NW_025398037.1:0-3487 GCF_016433145.1 Gracilinanus agilis | reverse complement strand
AATCTATATAGGCTGGAAATCCAGATGTATGCATTCATGTATATTATATACACACATATATTATATATGACTGATCATATATATGTAATACTATATTATTATATATATTTGGACCAGACCAGTGATTTTGTTAATCAAGGAAATTCCCGGGGAAGAAACTTACCTAACCAATACATTGATACCTAGCTTGCAATTTAGAGTTAGAATGTTGCATGGAGTTCTGAGAAGTTGATGTCCAGGGTCCAGTGTCATATAGCCAGGGTGTGTTGGAGGAAGTATAAGATTTAAATTAATATCCAATAACTCCAAGTATTATATTTTGTAAGATTTATTAATAATCACTTGAAGTAAAAGAAATAAAAGGACAAAAGTAAAAACCTGAGTAAAGAAAAGTTTTCCCAGCTATGTTCGAGGGAAAAGAGAGAGGGGCAGGCTCACATACAAACTTTATCTCCAAACGTAAGGGCATAATGTGAGAACGAAAGTGGGATACTGGAATTTAAGAGTCCTGGGGAGCAGATTCTAATTACACAGAAGAACATTTGAACCCTGGTCTTTTGTACTACAAAGGTAGCTCTCTATCCACTATACCATGTTAACTCTCTATATAGGTGATTCCCAAAGTGGGCGCCACCGCCCCCTTGTGGGTGCTGCAGTGATCCAGGATAGTGGTGATGGCCACAGATGCATTTATCTTTCCTATTAATTGCTATTAAAATTTAAAAAATAATAATTTCCAGGGGGCGCTAAGTAATATTTTTTCTGGAAAGGGGCAGTAGGCCAAAAAAGTTAGGGAACCACTGCTCTATATCTATGATGGGATATGGAATTGTGTGATTTTTTTTTAATCTTTATAAAATGCTAATAGACAAAAAAAAAAAGTATGAAAAAAAACTGGTAGCTCTTGAGACTTCGATTTATTTATTTGTTTGGTTTTTTTAAAACCCTTACCTTCTATCTTAGAATCAACAAGGCAGAACAGTGGTAAGGGCTAGGCAATGGGGTCAAGTGACTTGCCCAGGGTCACACAGCTAGGAAGTGTCTGAGGCCAGATTTGAAGCTAGGACCTCTGGTCTCTAGGCCTAGCTCTCAATCCACTGAGCCACCCAGCTACCCCTGAGACTTAGATTTAGAAAGAATCTTAGAGATCATTTAGTTTAACTCTCTCATTTTACAGATGAGGAAAATGAGGCCGAGAAAGGAAAAATATAACTTGTCCAAGGTCCCTAAGGCAATAATTATCAGAATGAGGATCTGAACCCCAATGGACTATCTGACTCCAGACCTACAGCTCCCTCCATGGCAGCAGGGCTGCCAATGCTTCTTAATAATAAAGATGCAAACAATGTCAAAGTTAATATTTGAATAAAACATCTTTTTTTTAAAATGTCCACCTCTATTACCATTAAACTCCTCCTACAAAGCTCTTCTTGGCAATTCTGTCCAGTGAAAAATGGCACGTGTGTGTGTGTGTGTGTGTGTGTGTGTGTGTGTGTAGTATTCTACTTTTTTAAATAAAACTTTATTAAAGGTAAATATTTTTAAAAGGATAAGTGTGAATGTAAAGATTTTTCAACACATCCTTCTCTAAAGTATTTACACATTTTACATTTTTTAATTTGTCCGTTTAAGACAAATGGAAAATCTGATTTGACAAAATTGTTTATCTGATGGCTTACAGAAATCAAGGGTGGACATAGTTCTTGTTTGGTGAGTTCTAAAGAAAATCCCATGAACTTTAAGTGAGTTTATTTTGGTCATTTGAAAATCGGACACCATTTTAAATTAAACACATGACAACCTCAAAAAGTTCAAGTTGAACTTCTAAGGAGGGATTTGAGAAACATGAATTTGCATTTCATCAGAATCGAAGGATGCTAACAAAGTGAATTCCCTCCCCACACCTCACTCTGTGACCCCCCTCCCTCAACTCCCCCAGTCATGCTGAATCTTGTCATGGGCCTGGAGGTGACTTATAAACTGTAATTCTAGCAGGAGCCACTGGTTCCTACCAGAAGATCCTATATCTGGCCCATCTCAGCATCTTCTGCTGGCTTCCTATGCTGACATTGCCAGAAAAGAAGTAACCTTAATCCTGTAGGAACCTCAGCCTGATCCACACCCTTAATGTATTCTCCCATTCCTTTCTTGTGTAAGCCTGAGCTGGAACAAATATTTTATTCAGTCATTTAAGAGATATTTACTGACCAGCTCTTTGTGTCTGACCTGAAGTACAGCCTTTGGAGCTGGTATTGGTCTGGTTGTACATTAACCTCGACAGAGTGATGCCATTTTATTCCTCTCCAAGTACGAAGTGCAACCACCAAACAACCAGCTGAGCCGCTAGAGAATTCAAGTGACTGCACAAGAACACAGAGAACAGTCAGCCATTGATCCCTGCCCTTATGGAGTTTACAATCTAGGAGGAGAGATAAGATGCTTGAACAAGCAGCAATACTATCAAAGACTGTGCAGTTGTAGGAGGAAGGAGAACAAAGTACTATTAAAAGAATATTTTTTGGAAGAGATTTGGTTCAATAGAGAATGACGAAAATGGAAATGATAGTGAGTGCCTTAAAAATAAGCAAAAAGTCTTAGAATGTTAGAAGCTTTTAATTTAATTCAACAAGTGTTTGTTGAGGGCCTACTATGGACATATCACCTTGCACATTTTAGGACCTCAGGAAATACTTTTCTAAAGGAGCTGGTCCTTGAAAGAAAAGAAAAAAAAAATTGGAGGAGATAATGAAAGATGGCATAGTCAAGTGGCTGGGGGCAATTAGATGGAATGCACTCTCATCAATGAACTGGGCCCCAAGTGAAAGCTGGAGATTCATTGAGAAGAAGCATGGAAAATGACTGCTTTTAATTAAATTTTGTCAACCCTAGTCTCAAAGCCCATTGGTAAAGGACTTTTTTTCCTCATTGTTGGAGATGGATGGCAGAGTTGGGGGAGCCTAGGGGAGTTCCAGCCTTCTTTAGTCTTCTTTGAGTTCCCTTCAAGCTGCAATCCTTCAGGGCCTTTGCATTTGCTTCAGCTGCTTTTGACTTCCAGCTTTGACAAGGGAAAATGAATGAAGCTAACTGAGCTTTAGGTTGCTGAAGGAAAAGGCTCAGGGCAGACATGACAGAGACATCCAGTTTCTCTGATGGCTTCCTAGAGTCTTTTCCTTCAGCAGTCTTAAGTAGGGTTGTTTCATCTAATGAAAGCTGGAAGCTATAGGCAGCTCAGTATAGATAGAGTGCCAGGCCTGGAGCCAGGAGGTCCTGGGTTCAAATTTGAACTCATATACTAACTAGCTCTATAACTCTGGGCAAATCACTTAACTCTGATTGCTTAGCCATTGCTGCTCTTCTGTCTGAGAATTGATACTAAAATCAAAGGTTGGGGAAAGGAAGGAAGGAAAGAAGGAAGGAAGGAAGGAAGGAAGGAAGGAAGGAAGGAAGGAAGGAAGGAAGGAAGGGAGGGAGGAAGGGAGGAAGGGAG
>NW_025398036.1:0-3968 GCF_016433145.1 Gracilinanus agilis | reverse complement strand
TGTCTCTCTCTCTCTCTCTCTCTCTCTCTCTCTCTCTCTCTCTCTCTCTCTCTTTCTCCATCCCACCCCCCCTCCCATCTCTGTCTCTTTCTGTCTCTTTTTCTTTCTTTCTCAGAAGAGCAAGGGCTAAGCAATTAGGGCTAAGTGATTTGCCCAGGGTCATAGAAACCAGGAAATGTATGAAGACAAATTTGAACCCAGGCCCTCTTGACTCCAGGCCTGGTGCTCTCTCTATTGTGCTACATAGCTGCCCCTTCCTTTTCTTTTTAACCCATATAACGGGTGCAATCAGGGGAAACGCAGTCTTCTTGTCTATGACTAGAGCACCCCCCATGGAGTTTACTTGAAAGGGCTCGGATCTAGGCAAGGCCCATGGGTGTTCTCTAATCAGAACCGATGGGGTGAGGGGCCTCTGATTCTATTACATACATATTTTATTGGTGCTTTAAAAACCCCATCAGCTTCACTTCCCAATGATATCCCCCTCCCTCTGCCCCCAGCTTCCCTAGTTAAGTTCGTCCTTGTCACTCTTCTTTCCCATCACCACCATTTTCTTCTTTTAAAACCCTCACCTGCTGTCTTAGAATCAATACTGGGTATTGGCTCCAAATCAGAAGAGCGGTAAGGGCTAGGCAATGGGGGTCAAGTGACTTGCCCAGGGTCACACAGCTGGGACGTGTCTGAGGCCAGATTTGAACCCAGGACCTCCCCTTGTCTCTGGGCCTGGCTCTTATCCCACTGAGCCACCCCGCTGCTCCCCCATTTTCATTTTGAGGGACGGGGCAATGATATCACACCAGATCGGGGGCCAACGGGGGAAGATGAGGATGTTGCTCCGAGTTTGGGGAAGAACGGATGCCCGTGTGTGCCCAGCGCTGTGCCGGGCGGTAGAAGGAAACGGAAGGGTCTAGGCTTGACCCCAGCAGGCAGAGCTCAGAGAGGGTGAGTGAAGGAAAGCTCAGAGTGGCAGACAGACGGCCAAGAAATGAGAAGTGGCCCAAAGTGCAATGAATTGCCCCAGAAATCCCCCTTGGCGAGAGGTCCTTCGGGGTCAGAGCCCTTCTCCAAGTGGCTCAGAGATCCCGTGCTTCCGAGCTTCCAGCCTGGGGAGGAAGATAAGCCAGGAAGCCGCACAGGCAGAGCCCTCAAGGACAATTGTAAGGCAGCGGTGGGCCTGCCTCCGTGTGTGCTCCGGAGGGAGGATGATCAGAGCAGGGAGACAGAAACCCAGGCAGAAGGCAGGAGGTTTAGCTCAGGTCTTTGCCCCTCTCTCTGAGCCTCAGTTTCCCGGACGTGTGTGTAGGGGGGAGTCACCCTTGAATTTTCTCTTCTGCTGTCATCAGGGAGGGCAGAGGCCTCAGAGGGGGGCTCAGAAACTCTGTTCCGTGGTCTCTGGAGCTCAGGCTTTGGGGGGACAGTGAGGGGGGACAAGGGGGAGGTGGAATCCCCCTAACGAAGCTCAGAAGAGCCTGACTGATAACACCCCGGGGCCAATGCTGGACTTAAAGCTGAAAAATCGGACCGACCAGCAAGCAGCCGGGAGGATGCTTGTGTCTCTGGTCAGGGCCTTTTCACCCTCCTAGAAATGTCATGCCAAACTGACGTCTGGAAAGAGGCAATCTGGGAGTCCGTCTTCAGGGAGATGGTTCTTGGCCCTCTTCTCCCCCAGGCCGAGGAGGGCAGTGGGACAGGAAGGCCTCCATCTAAGACAGACGGGCTTTGTTCCCAGCAGTCCTACAGATCCTCGGTGCCCTTTCTCTAGGCTCTGGGTCAATGATGCCCTCTTTGGTTATTGGCAGCATCTTGCCAAGAATATTGGTTTATCCTGTGTAAGTGAAAGGCCTCCTGATGGATGGCTTAGTTAAACAGGATCGTAGCTTTCTCTCTGGAAGGGACCTTGGAAATCATCTAGGCCAGCTCCTTCGTTTTCTAGAGGAGCAATTCGGGCCCCCCAAGGTTTAGTGACTTATCCAAAGTAACGCAGATGGACGGCTGCAGAGTTTCGTTCAAACTCAGGTTCTGGGGGCAGCTGGCTAGCTCAGTGGATGGAGAGCCAGGCCTAGAGATGGAAGGTCCTGGGTTCCAATCTGGCCTCAGACGCTTCCCAGCTGTGTGACCCTAGGCAAGTCACTTAACTCCATTGCCTAAACCTTACCACTCTTCTGCCTTGGAACCAATACACGATATTGATTCTAAGATGGAAGGTGAGGGTTTAAAAAAAATAGATGTAGGGGGCAGCTGAGTGGCCCAGTGATTAGAGATTCAGGCCTAAAGACAGGAGGTCCTGGGTTCCAATCTGAACTCAGACACTTCCCAACTGTGTGACCCTGAGCAAGTCACTTAACCCCCATTGCCTACCCTTACAGCTCTTCTGCCTTGGAGCCAATACATAGTATTGACTCCAAGATGGAAGGTGACGGTTTAAAAAAAAAACAACAACAACAACAAACTCAGGTTCTCGGACTCAAAATACTGCTCTCTTTCCACCCCCACCGCGATGCTTCTCAATTCCCTCATTTTCCAGAAGAAGAAATGGAGGTCTTGATGATTGCTGAGAGACAATTTAGATGCCTTTGTGGGGTTTTAGGGAGATATCTTGGGTTTAAAATTTTTTTGATTGCTTTTGAGAGGCTTCCTGGGGTGAAAAATAAAAGTTGGTATCTGGAGGACGTCTGGCCTCTGCGGTGCTGTGAGGAAGGCCTGGCAAGCGGAGGACTTGCCCTAGAGTTTAGGTTTCGGGGGGCAGCAGGGACTCGGACTAGCAAAAGGGGAGATCTAAGGCCTGCAGAAGCCTAGACTAACTGTACGAGTGTGGGCAAGCCTCTTAATGCTTCAGTGGCCAGGCCACTATCTAACACCATAAGTCGTCGTGGGTGACTAAATCCGTATCTGTGAAGAACATTTGCACACCAGGAGCTCCTCAGCACAAAGTAGAGTTCTAGATAAAAACCTGCCCCAACCTTACTTTCTTTTTCTTTTTTTTTTTTAAACCCTTACCTTCTATTTTAGAACCAATGCTAGGGATTGGTTCCAAGGCAGAAGAACGGTAAGGCCAGGCAATGGTGGTTAAGTGACTTGTCCAGGGTCACCCAGCTAGGAAAGTGTCTGAGGCCAGATCAAACCCAGCACCTCCTGGTCTCTAGGCCTGGCACTCTATCCACTGAGACCCCCAGCTGCCCCCTGCCTCCATCTATTAGCAATATGTTTCCTTTATTTCCTGGGAATTCTTGTTCTCCCAATCAGCCGGATACTTTCTGATCTTGTCTGCCTAGGGTTGGGGGCCGTGCTCCTCGCAGCTGGCAGGCTCCTCTGCACTGATAGGACGGCCCCCCTTGGTGGTCCTTTTCAATTCTGTCTTGACCATCTCTCCAGCACGTGTGCCCTTCTCTGCACTCACAGCATGTCTGCCCCCATCAGCCCAGCTCCCAGCTCCTGCACGAGCCTACCGAGCTTCCCCCTACAGCTCTCCCTCTTCCACCTAGCACACAACACAAGAGACACAACCACCGGATCTGAGAGTTGAGAGGGGTCTCGGAAGCCGGCTCTCAAACGGAATCCCCGCTATTGCTGCCCTGCCTAGTAGGCATGCAGGAGAGACCTCCAAGGAGGGAGAACTCGCCCCCTCTCCAGGCCACCCATCCCACTTTGGGACAGTTCTGTCATTAGGAAGTTTTCCCTGACGTCAGAAATGAATTAACTCCTGGCAGTCCCCACCCCCCATCTCCCCAGGTTCAAACAGAACAAGGCTAACCCCTCCTCCATATGACAGCCTTTCAAACTTGAAGTCATCCATGCCGCCCTGAGTCTTCTTAGATAAACACAGCTGCCAAATGGTGTGGGTCTGAACATGTCACCCCTTTGCTCAAGAAGCTCCAGTAGCTACTAAATGCTTTCTTTCTCTTTTCTTCCCTCCCTCCCTCCTACCCTCCCTTCCTCCCTTCCTCTTTCTTTCTCCCTTCCTTCTTTCT
>NW_025398035.1:0-2892 GCF_016433145.1 Gracilinanus agilis | reverse complement strand
GGAAGGAAGGAAGGAAGGAAGGAAGGAAGGAAGGAAGGAAGGAAGGAAGGAAGGAAGGAAGAGAGAGAGAGATACCAAAAAAACAGAAAAGAAAAAGAAAAAAAAACCCAAGAAGGTGGGACTTTAATTAAGACTTGAAGGAAGCCAGAGAAGTTCCTTCTTCATAATGATGGCTAGCATTTATATAACACTTTAAGTTTTGCAATCTAATATATAGAGACATATGTATATGTATGTGGTATATGGTATATATAGACATATGTATGCATGTATATGGGGTGTATATATAGATACAGAAATTTTATTCATCTAAAATATGTATTTATATATTTTTAAATTCATGTATTGGAATATTAAATGTACATGTTTTTAATTATACATATATTGCATGCATGTATAAATTTTATATATGCTTACAGTATACATTCATACATATATAAAATTATGCATGCATTGATTCTCATAATTATCCTGGGAAGATAGATATTATTACCTCCATTTTAGAGATGAGGATAATAAGGCCTAGAAAAGTTAGGTGACTTGCCAGGGTCACACAGCTAGAAAGATCTACAATAGAATTTGAACTCAAGTTTTCCTGACTCCAAGTCCAGAACTCTAGCTTCTTGCTTTCAGATTCCTGCCCATTCTAGTGGCAGAAGATGACACATAAAGGGAGCTGAGAAGAGAAAGATGGAGGTTATCTGAGGGGATAGTAGAAAAAGTCTGAAGAGCCAGGAGAGGAGCCCAGAGAGTCTGAAGACATGGCCAGCCTCAAAATAGAGGTTCTGGGAGGAACCAGCCAGTCAGAGGAGCAGAGCCCAGGAGCTAGCTAGGGTTGTTCCCAGCATGAGAAGTTCAGGAGCAAAGTGAACTTCCAGAAAGAGGAGGCTGCCATGGCAGCAGAGTACAGCAAAACTGAAGAGTCAGGCATGGAATCTGGAGAGGATGAAGAAGACAGACCCATGGCAGGGTGGGGAGGAGGGGGGCAGGAGGGGCAGACAAGATCAGTTACCCAGTATCTGAAGGGCTCAGTTGAGTGGAAGAGAGGGCAGACGGGTCCCCCTGAGAAAATATGGGAGGAAGTTCCTGGGAGGCAGAGTTCAGCTTAGCGGATCACAGCCACTTGAAGTGGAATGGGCTCCAAAGTCAGTGAGTTTCCCATCACTGGAGTTATTCAAGCAGAGACTGGATGTCTGCTTTGGGGAGATGTTTTTGGAGAAGAGATTCCTGCTTCCGTTAGGATTGGACTCGATGCTCTCTGGCGCCCCTTCCAGATCCAGGGTTCTCTGATTCTTTGAGTCATTTGTTTGGGATGACAATCTGACGCCCTTAATGGACTCTCCCTTTCTTATGCTTAGGGGCACAAGTTGGCATTTATGTACAACTCTGATCCATCTATTCTTTGTTACAAGCTTCTCAGGAGTGGACTCAATGTCCTACCTATATGTGTATCTCTAGCCCCGTCAGCTAACTGCCTGGAATTTCATCCCAGAAACACCCCACTCCCCACTGCACTCATATATTCCTGGAACCAGATGGACCATCTAGTTACAAATTTGTTGGTTTGTTGTGTTTTTTTTTAAAGCAAAACAAATTCTAAATGGGAGGAAAAGTGATCCAAGAGTCTATCAATTAGGCCATACTCTCAGTCACCAAATTGACACAGAGAGAGTTATCTGCAGATTTTATTTACACTCAGAACGCAGGCTCATCTGTATGGAAAACAAAACAAAAGAGAGAGCCTAGAACATTGGTTTCAGTGATATTTAATGTAAATAATACAAAAGTAGCATAGAAAAATGGAATTTTAAAGAAAGCAGAAGGGGAAGATAAGGGTACACACGTCTGGAAATAAGTACAAAAGGGAGAAGATGACTACACTTGCCAGCTGGTCAAAGCAGGAGCTGGGGCTTCTTTCCCAGCCCGGATTCTGCAGGTGTTGTGGCCTTGGAGCTTCCAGGAACATTGTCTGGAATCTCAACACCAACGCCAGGGCATGGCCATCTTACAGTGAGAAGTCTGAGGCAGAGTTCCTTTCCCATCACCATCTTTCTTTTTATTTATTTATTGGTTTGTTTGTATATTTTTATAAACCCTTACCTTCTATCTTAGAATCACTTCTGTGTATTGGTTCCGAGGTAGAAGAGTGGTCAGGGCTAAGCAATGGGGGTGAAGTGACTTGCCCAGGGTCACACAGCTGGGAAGTGTCTGAGGCCAGATTTGAACTTAGGACCTCCCGTCTCTAGGCCTGGCTCTCCATCCACTGAGCTACTCAGCTGCCCCTATCTTTCTCTTATCACAATGGCAGCCAGAAGCCTAAGCCAGAAATTCTCTTGCCACATAAAAGCATTTAGCAGTTTCTCTGATCTTGTATTGTTCTTCCCCAGGATAAGTCTCTTGGTGCATCTTTCTATGGGGCAGACAACACATAGAATAGTGGTGGGCTGACATTTCTTCAAGCACCAGGAGGGCAATAGAAGGTGAAATATGTGCTTGTGTTTTAGCAGAGTCTTGTTTATAGATGGATTTATTCGTTCCTTTGTGAGATCGAATCTAAATCTTTCCTGAATAAAGTCTCTGAAGGTCAAATGGTGGATAAAAATCATTTATGACTCTATAATTATCTTTACGAAGCATGTATTACCAAGACATCTATAGAAAAGTGGGCATAGGATAGAACATTTTAATACGAAATCATAGAACCCCCAGGGTGGACTGGAAGACATATTAAGCAAGGGGTGTAGAGATGAACACGGATGCATCATATATGTGTGTATGTATATAGAAATATAAATTATACAATATATGTTATATACAATATAAATTATATATCATATATAAATGTGTATATATATATATGTGTGTGTGTGTGTGTGTGTGTGTGTGTGTGTA
>NW_025398034.1:0-8108 GCF_016433145.1 Gracilinanus agilis | reverse complement strand
CGGCTGTCTTCCGTTTTCTCTAATGTCTCTCTCTGGCTCTAACTCTCTCCCTATCTCTCTTGTTCCTTCTCCCATCTTTCTGCTCCTCTCCCTTGCCCCTCCCCCAAAAGACACTACGCAGACTTCCTGTACCCCCCAGAGCTGAGCTCCCACTTAAGTGACCTGGCATTGGAGGGAGATCGGCCCCTGGACTCAGATCCTCGAACCCCAGGGACGTTGGTCTGACCCTTCTGCCCCTGGAGACACTGGTCTGACATCCAACCTGGGGCTGCTAGTCGGGATTTCGAATGGTTCCTTTCCCCGCAAGGAACCCAGCGATACAGCTTTGGCAGTCACTCCCCTTGTGCCCTTGGCCTGAGCCCCGGGGGCATGTTTCCGACCCTCCTGGTCCCATTTGAACACAGCCCACCCACTGCTCCCCGTACCCATTTCTCATCTGCCGGGAGTTGTTCGAGGCCCCTCCCTCACTTTTCTCTCTGCTCTGAGGAAGAGAACTTCCGACTTTGTGGCTACTGATTTGATCCCTGTGTGGGGGAGGGGAGCTAGAGTTCTAGACCAATAAGGAGGGGGGAGGGCGCGCAGGACAGGAACTGGGACTTCAGCTAACCTCTTTCCCTCTGTTTCCTTCTCTCATTGACACCAGGCCTTCAGACGTTAGCAAGTGCCAGGCTCCACCCCACTGGTTTGGGGGCAGGGGGTAGCTCTCGACTTTGGGAATAGAGGATTTCTCGCCAAGGCAAGCTGGCACTCGGTCTTCCAGTCCTCTTCACAATTCTCTCTTCTCCTGCATCTTAGCCTCATCCTGGATGTCGGGGAAGAAGGCCGAGCGGCCACCAGAGGTCCCCTGCATATTGACTGTGAAGATATGGGGGGTGGGGGTGGGGGCAAGCGAAGCTACCTGGTGGGGACCTGTGACTTCGGTCCCCCTCACCCCCTACCCTGAGGGGTAGAGCGAAAGGAGGCCGTAGGCCGGAAGGGCCCCGCCGGAAGGGCCCCGGAGCCATTCCTTTCCTCCCACCCAAGATAAGAGTGTGTTACACCTGCTTGTCCCACATCTCCAGTTTGCTGAAGAGGAGGCTGAAGCTATTGTAGGGGCCTCCCCGTCTCGGACAGCTCCATCTCCTCTCCTTTCTTTTTCTTGGAAGGGGGGGGGGGAGTAAGGATTCTGCCAGCCTCAGGCTGGCCTCGACACTGGAACACTAGGAAGGGGTTTCTATAATAAACAGGTGAATGGTACTGGCCTCTGCCTCCCTGATTGTCTCCTTGGGCTTCAGAGATGATCTTATCAAGGTTGTCCCCCTGTTCCATTTCAGAGACACGGAACCAGGCCCTCAAAAGCGGAGGCCCCCGATCCACCAAATCTGATGATGGGGGCCCGCTACCTGGATCCTTTTGGGCAGGCCCTGGGCCAACCCGTTACCACAGTCAGCCAGACCAGGCAGCAGCTGATCCCCTTTTCCAGGAAGCTTTTCCTGATTTCCCTTAATTTGAGTACCTTCCCTCAATTTATCCTAACTGTAGCATGTTTAGACATATACCTTTGCACGTCGTCTCCCCTGTTAGAGCGTGAGCTTCTGGAAAGCAAAGCCGGTCTCTGAGCCCTCCTTGTATCCCAGCACTTGGCATGGTGCCTGACACATGGTAGGTGGCCTTTCTTGCCAAGGCAAACCTTTCCCTGGGCATCCTTGGCTCCCTTATCATCCCAACTTCTCCTTATCTACTCACTCCTTGGGTGTTGCATATAAACATCCCTGAGGGTCCTCCATTAAAAAAACCCAAACAAACCTCACTTGCTCTGACTAGCATCCTCTTCTCTCTCTTCCCGCCGCCCCCCTTCTTGGCTAAACTGTACTTGCTGCCCCGGAGTGCTCTCTCCACAGCTGTTGCCAAAGCCAACCCTAAGCCTTTTTGGTCCTCGTTCTCCCTGAGCACTGTTGATCACTGGGATGTTCTACGCCTGCCTCTTCATCCAGTTCATTCCCACTAGCCCTGGGGATCCCTCAAGGCTCTATCCTGAGTCCTCTCCAGTTTCTCCCTGTGTACTATGTTACTTGGGGGAATCTCATCTGCTCCAGAGGTGTCCATGATCGTCTCTAAGCAAGGAATACCCAGATCTGCTTATTCAACCCTCCTCGGGCTCACATCAAGTCTCACCCTAAGCCAGTGATGGCAAACCTTTTAGAAATGGAGTGCAGGGCTCCACCCCCACCCCACCCCACCCCACCCCACCCAACAGGGAAGAGAGGAAGTGCACACGCTGGGCTGCTGGGCAGAGGGGCAAGTGATGAGAGGCATATGTGGAGAGGGGGAGAATGACCAGAGCACTCTGCTCCCCTCCAACCCCATCATGGGAATTACCTTCACCACAGATTCAACAGGCTGCTGTCTGTACCATCACCCCCCCCCCCCCCCCCCACACACACACACCTTACCTCAGACAGGGGAGAGAAGAAGCACTCCCCTTGGGCTGCTGGGCAGAGGGGTAGAAGTGAGGAATGTCTTCAGGTGCATGGAGAGGGGGAAGGGAACAGCTCTGTCCTCGAGTCCCTCTGGCTTTCTAGCAATGAACTCTAGCAGGTAACTGCAGGTGTGCCCTTTTTGACACCTGTGCCATAGGTTTGCCATCACTGGCCTAAGCCATGCCAAGCTAAGTCAAGCCCCGCCCAGCCCAGGCCTCAGCTGTCAAAGTGATCGTCCTAAAGCCCAGGCATGCCAGGCCACTCTCCTGCCCAGTGAGCTCCAGGGACTTCTTAAGGAAATCCCCAAGTTGGCATTTGTTGGGCAATTGCCAGTCTTCTCACACCTTCCCCCATTTGAGGTGCTCCTCCATTCAGTGCTCCTTCATCTCTCCTCTCAGCCAGCAAGCCTCTGTGTCCCGGGCTTCTTTGGAGATTCAGCTCACACCTCATCTTCGGTAAGGCTCTCTCCCTTCCCCTGGGTCACTCCTCGTAGCTTGCCTTTGACTTTCTGGTCTCTTTGCCCCCATATCCTCCGGGTTAATTCAAGTGTGATTGCCACCCCATTTCTTGCTGCTAATCAAAGGGCTGTGAGTGCCTGACTGCCCCTATTTCACAATTTCGTAACTTAATTGTCAATTCACCCTTACTAGGAGAGTCCTTCCTGTCAGTCCCAACCATGCATTCTCTGTTCCTGTCCAACTGGCTTGCTAATTAACTGTGTGCTGTACCCAATATTCCATCTTCCACCTCCAAGTGTTTGTGCCCAGTTTCCCATAGCTGGAGCATCTTCTCTCTTGGCCCATATCTGCCCTTTGAAGCTCAGGTAGAAGCGAAGCTTCTTCACCTCCCCGGTTGTCATTGCTTTCTCCCTCTTAAGATGACTGCTATTCTATATAGAACTTTATCAGAAGTTACCAATAGGGGCAGTTGGGTAGCTCAGTGGATGGAGAGGCAGGCCTAGAGACAGGAGGTCCTGGGTTCAAATCTGGCCTCAGACACTTCCCAGCCGGGTGACCCTGGGCAAGTCCCTTGACCCCCATTTGCCTAGCCCTCACCACTCTTCTGCCTCGGAGCCAATACACAGTATTGACTCCGAGATGGAAGGTCAGGGTTTACCACTAGCAGAAGGTAGGGTCCTGTTGTTTGGGGGAGGGGGGGAGGGTTCTTGTCTTTGTAACCCCAGTGCCCAGCACGGTGGCTGCTTGACACAGACTGAGCGTTTGGTGAAGCATCTGCTGAACTGAATTTCTGAACCCCGTTTGTGTGCAGACAGTGGCCGGGTTCAGTCGTTAGAAGAACAAGAAAGAGCCTTCCAGAGCTCCCACCTAACCTAGGGAATCTAGGTGCTGTTGCCGGCCCCAAATGAGTCAACAGAGAAAGGCTGGATGTCCACTTCCTCTCTAGATGCCAAAGCGGCATTCAGTAATTTCCCCAACGAGAAGGGCCAAGAGGCTAGAGACCAAGGCAGCCGTTGCATTTTGGCCTGGAGGGCAGCAACCATTGAGAATATGATTTTTCTAAAGAGCCTCTCCAGGATCCCGGAGAAGCAGCCTGGCTCCGGGAACACAAACTGGAGCTCATGCCACCGCCGCTCTCTCAGGGGGCCCTGGGAGCAGAGCGTCCTCATGGAGGTTTTTGCATGCCAGTGAAATGCCAGGCCAGCCTGTGGCAGCCCCGAGTACTCCCATCTCATAAAAAGACTAGCAGCAGTGAAGGAGAAAATGAATTTACTGAAAATATGGCAAGAGAGCCCCATGCACGCAAACTCACGCCAACCAAGCACACTGAGAAGGGAAGCTGGAAGGAAGCCAAGAGACAAACATGGAAGGCGCCACAAGTGCAAAAGGCCCTTCCCCGCCAGGGCACAGAGCCCGCCCACCACACTTGGGCTTCCCATGTGCTCCACGTGCCCAAACAACGGATCTCCAGGGAGCTCAAAGGGGCGGGCAGGGGGGCTCCGACTCTACATAGGCCAAACAATACTACAAGTGGGAGGCCAGGAAATGGAGCAGTGTTTGCACAAGCCAAAGCAGCCCGGGTCAGAAGCGGGACAGTTAACTGGGAGAGAGACGAGGCTCAGCAGCCAGTCTCTCTGCTGCGGCGGAAGCAAGAGTCCAAGTGGGAAGGTTGTGAAATGGCTGGTCAAAGGACGTGGGCGAGCACTTCCCAAAGCTCCTGGGAGGATGGGGGAAGACAGGCCCGTCGTGGTGCTGCTAGTGGAGCGGGGAACCAAGTGACCTTTGACTGAGGCCTGCGGTGCCAAGAGATCAGAGAAAGGGCAAAGGAGTTGTCGGGAACTGGAAATTAGCCCGGGCCTCGGGGCATGTGGATGGGATAGCCCAGCGGGGGCTGAAAGAAGGGAGGAACTGGCCACAGCCTCCATTCCGGAGGCATTCTCGTGGGGGCCATCTGGCGTTGGAGGGAAAGAAAAGAAATGCTCGTTAAACTGAAAGAGCACCTAAGAAAACAAAAGCGAGCAGGCCCCGGGGCACAGTGGTCAGTCGGCGGGTACTCTATCGCTCTGGCCTCCCTCTGGGCCACGCGTGCACAAAGACCTTACCGCGCCTCCTCACCTCTGAGGCCCCCTCCCTTCCACGACCCTCAGGAAAGGCTTTCCCAAACTCTTCGCCGACCCTCTCCGGGAAGTCGTACGGCTGAAACCGAAAGTCACTAGTCCTGGGGGGGAGGGAGGGGGTGGCGACTGGATAACGGCAGCTTGGGCTCCGCCGTCCTCCATCTTACGGCGCTCAGACCCGGGTCGCGCGTCGCGCATCGCCTGTTGGAACTCGTAGTTCTTACCCCTCCTGCTCGTGTTCGGACTGCGGAGACTCCGGGGAGCAGGCTACCTACTTTATCCGGAAGACACTTTCGAGGACCAGCACGTCAGGGAGTCTGTCTTCGCGCGAAAGTGCTGGGTAAAAAAACAAAAACAACAACCAACAAAAAAAAAAACACCCGAAAAGAAAGGCTGTTCGCAGCGCGCGGCCAGCCGGGAGTTGTAGTTCCTTTCCTTTCCCTCTCCCTCCCCGCGAGCCCGAGCCTTTGCGCGTGCGCAGAGTCTTACCATCCTTTCAGCCAGGGACTGCCTCGGAGGCGGCTAATGTTGGGGACCTCCGCCGCTCGGGGAAGCCGAGAAGCCGAGAAGGAAGGAGAACACACCCTTTTCCTGCCCGTAGCCATGCTCCTCACCAGAAGCGACTGGCCGTATGGCCTGCGGGGGGCGCTCGAGCTTTTGGCCTCGAGGAACTTCCTGGACTCTAGTGAGCGTAGTAGTGCTTCGTGCGCATGCTCTGTGCCCGACTGGGGACTGACTCTAGAGGCTGCGCGGCTGCGCGATGCGTTACGTCACATCCCATCCCATCAAGTCACGTCATTCCCTCTGTCCCCGCGCGTGCGGGGAGCGAGGAAACCCCTTAGGGAACGCCCCTTTTCCGAGAGTCCGGGGGACGGCTGGCGGAGGAGCTATCTGGGGCCTGACGGCCAGACCGGCAACCCCTAACCCTGCCGGGCCGCCACTGACCGCAGGGAATCCCGGATGTTGGGTAGGAAAGGCGAGGCGGCGCACGCTCATGAAGTGCCCATTATGTGTCAGGCCCGGTGGGTCACAAGTAACGTCCAAACCACCCAATCCCTGCTCCCCGGGAGCTCCCAGATTAATGGGGGAGATGCCAGGCCCAGGACACCGGCCAAACCAGCTGCAGCCCCATATTCACGCTGGGGACCGGCCCCCGGAGGGGCCACGTGGCGGAGAGCACCGGCTTCTCTGCTGGGGTGGGGGAGGGAAGTAGGCGGGATTACGCGACTTCGAAGCGGAGTACTAATCGGTTTGACCCTTGGCTTCTTTGAGCCTCCAGGCTAGCCATTATCATCCCCACTTTACAACTGAGGAAACCGAAAGGAATACAGGTGCAGTGACTCAGGCAGGGACCCCCCTCCCCCCCAGCCCTGGAAAGCTCGGGTGGAGGCTTCAGCGCCCCCCCCTCCCCGAACCTGCTCCCCGCAGTTGTTCGGGTGAGCATTTACACCTCGGAGAAGGGCCAACACTGCCAGGCCCTCCTCGTTGGCCTTGTTGCCTAGACTTAGGAAAGCGCTGAGAGTGCGGATTAAGCTTCCAAATGGTTCCCTTTGGGTTGTGGTTTCGTTTTTATTCAGCTTTTACTTGAACACCCCCAGGGCAGCCCGTCCTTCCATGAATCCCTCCGGCGGCCCCGGAAAAACTAAAAGGATCCAGCCCAGACCTAGAGAAAGACTCCCAGAGGGCCGCTTGGAGGAGGGAGCCCAGGGCGACCCAGCCTCTGGGGCCGAAGAACCAGAGCGTGTGTATGGCCACTAGGGGGCCTGCGGCCCCAACCCCACGGGGATGCTAAGGAGGGGGTCGGGAGCCGGTAGGCCAGCATTCAGGCTGGGAAACACCTCTCTGGGGTGGAGCTGGGCAGGGCAGCCAGCTGAGGGCGAGGTCCCCGAGGCCCCAGAACTTGGTCCAGAAATTTGGGACAGTCCAAGATAGCGTCAGCTCACCGGAATCCACCTGCCTTCTGGGGCTTCCTGTGTGGCCCTATAACTGCCCGGTGGACCCTCTGGCCGCTACCCCTCAGGGCAGGGCGTCCTCATTAGGTCTCATCCTAATCCTGAGCTCCTCCTGGGCGCCAGGCCAGGTCTCATGCCCATCTCATTTTAGCATTAACTTTACCGTGGAGGAAGAAGAGGCAGAAAGGTAAAGTGACTTGTCCAAGCTCACACAGCCGGTAAGTGTCTGCGGTGCCCTCTGAAGCAGCTGGGTAACGGGGACGTCTAATCAGCTGCTTCCAGGTGAATCCAGGAGACCGTGGCGTGCCCAGACTAGACACTGAGAAGCAGTCAAGAAGCACTTATGAAGGGCCTGCTCTGTGCCAAGTCCTGAAGGTACAGGGAAGGCCCGGTGGGCTGCCCCGTGCTTCGGGGGAGCTTTGGGCCCGTGCCATGCCGGACTCCATGCTGTTCTTCTGTGCCAAGCAAGGGGCCTACCACCACGCAGGCTGCTGCCTAAGACCAGGAGACTGACTAAGTGCCCTTGAGGAATCTGTCACCTGGTTCATGTGAATGGAATCTGGGGGCCTGCCGGGCTCCCTGTCACTCTGGTGGGAGGTCTGGGCTGGGCCCTGGGCGCTCTTCTGTTGTTGTTCTCAGCAGCCCTGGAGGGGACCCAAAGCTGGGAGGACGGTCGGGATGAATCCAGTAGGATCAAATGCCGTAGGGTCGCCTGGCTTCTTTCTATCTTCTATAGAGATGGAAGGGCAGATGAAGATCTCGAGGGCCCAGTGGCCTCCATGTCAGTTCCGTTCTGCCCTGGTTGCCCCATGTCTCTCTAGGGGATGAATGGCTTCACTTCCTGGCACTGTGCTCTAAGAGCAGCCCTGATGGGGAAAGGCCTCCAGGTTGGGGGGGGGGGGGAGTCGGGCTGGGGAGGCCCCAGAGGGCCAGAGGACTGCCTTGGGGCAGCCAGACGGTTCTGCCTGGCCGGCTGAGGGCAGAAGCCAGAATGCGCACGGAGCAAGCTGCGCTTTGGGACTGACTAACTGGGAGAGGCTGGAGGAGCAGCAGCCGCAGCAGCCCTCGAGCCGGGGAGGGCCGGGTAAAGAAGAGCGGAAGGCTTGTGGATGGCTTATGAAA
>NW_025398033.1:0-6869 GCF_016433145.1 Gracilinanus agilis | reverse complement strand
ATTAAAATAATAATTAAACATAATGATTAAAATATAATAATTAATTAATAAAATAAAAATAAATTTGAAAAAAGACTTCCAGTGAGGAAGAATTCTATTCCCTATTAAGGTGAGGAGGGAAATGAAGAACAGGAAAAACTCCTTGGAAGAGGTAACACTTAATTTTTAACTTTAAAAGTAAAAAGATGGTGAGGGTGATCATATTTGCATATTCATAGGACCATAGCTTTATAATTTGGGTCTCAAAGGGACTTTAGTCACCTCCTAGTCCAATCCCCTCATTTTTTAATGAGAAAACTGAGGTCCCCATAGCTGAAGTGATTTTCCTTGGTCACACAGTGGAATGGGGACATTAAGTCAGGTCCTGTGACTAAGTCCAGCATACTTTCCAATGGAATGGTTTCACAATTAATATTTTAGAATGTCACTAACCTGGGGACTTTTTCACATATGGGTTCGAATCTTGACTCTGTCTTTGAATACTTTTTGCCTTGGTCTAGTGATATAATATCTCCATGCCTCAATTTCCTTATTTATAAAAATGGTGATTTCTATGTTTTCTTCCAGTCCCAAATTATGATCCCAAGTTCCTAATTTACATTGTAACACAAGGTTCCATGAGGAGTTCTCTGGTCTACTGCAACCTATCTATGCAGATGGCAACCAGTGACTGACATTTCTACCACTAATGATGTTTATGATGACAAGATGAAAATTTTAAAGGTTCTCATGAAGTTACCCCTAAACACAGGATGGGATTTCCCATTCATGAACAAGAATGGCTTTTAAGGTACCCAAAGAGGAAAAGCAATTTCTTTTTTTATTCTTAAAAAAAAATTACCCTTTGGTTTTTTAACAAAAGAATTAAGACAGGGTGATCTAACATCTGTTTAAAGAACTAGACTTAGCTATCCAACATAAAGCCTTTCCCAGGCACCAGAGAAGTGACTGAATGTCTTTCTTCCAAATCCAAATCCCAAATGTTCAAATCTGGTATTCAGTTGTTTTCCATTGTATCCAAGTCTTTATGACCCCATTTGGGGCATTCATAGCAAAGATACTAGAAGGATTTACCATTTTCTTCTCTGTCTCACTTTACAGATGAGGAAACTGAGGCAAATAGGGTTAAGTGAGTTGCCCAGGGTCACAACCAGAGTTCATCATGACAGAAGGCTTTGATAACATCATTCTCTCAATGCCAACTGAACCTATGTGCTCTCTTCCAAAGGAGCTCTGTCTAACCCATTGAGTCAGTATAGTGCTATGGAAGGAGCTTCTGACCACCCCTATCCCCTCACCTCCCCAGCACTCTACTAAGCCTGCTTTTCCAAAGATGGTCAATGATGTCTCCTTTTTGAAGAGTCGTGGAAATTCACAGAATTAGAAGATATCCCCCAAATGCCCATTCCTTAACAAGAGTCCCCTCTATAACATACCCTCAGCCTGGTCATCTTACCCAAAGACCTCCAGTGAGGATGAATTCTACTCCCTATGAGACAGCTACCTCTACTTTGGGCCACCTCTACATCTTAGGGATTCCAAACTGACACTGAGCCTTTATCACTTTGTAAACTCCTCCTGAGAGTACCTAGTTCTGCATTCTGGAGTTAAACAGAACAAGTTTTATAGCTCTTCAACAGGACAGCTCTATACTTGAAGATGGATTTCATGTTGCCCCTCAAATTTTTTAGGCTAAATATCCTCAAAATGATCCTTATTTATATACATAAACTTGGGGTCCTTCATAGGTCTACTTGTCATCTTCTAGATGTTCTCTACCTTATTATTATCCCTATTGGTACTCTCTCTCCCCCAGGTAATTCATTCATTTATTTGTTTGTTTGTATATCTATTTATTTACTTACATCTCTATTTACTTATTATACTTATTGTTAATAATAATTAAGATTTATATAGCAGCTAAATGATGTACTGTATAGAGCACTGAATGTGGAGTCAGAAAAACCTGAGTTCAAATCTGGTCTCACTAACTATAAGACTCTTGACAAGTCATTTAATCCTGTTTGCCTCAATTTCCTCATCTGTCAAATGTGCAAAAGAAGAAGGAAATGGCAAACCACTCCAGTCTTCTTGGGTTATGATAGTAGGACCTAAGGTATTCCCCATCTCTTATCTATGCTCCAAGTGCTATAATTATATTACCCCAATAATCTAGTTTATCTATTTAACTAGCAAGTTGTCACCTGACATAAAGCAAGATTGATGCTCATAACCATCCTGGAATGAAGGTGCTATTATTATCCCCATTTCACAGATGAGGCAACTGAGGCAAAGAGATGTCAAGTGACATAACTAGTAAGCATTTGAAGTTGGATTTGAACACAGGTCTTCCTGTCATCCACTGTACCCCTAATTAGAGGTAAAATCAAGACATCTAGCCCAAGTATTCTGAACCCCTTTTTCCATTTTATTGATGAGCAATAGAGCCTCTGAGAGGTTAAAAGGACTGCCCATCACATAACAAGGATGTATGAAAACCAAGACTGGAAGCCAGGTTTCCTGACCTCGGGTGTTCTTCACACACTATATTCTCTTCCCAACTTCTGCTTCTTCTTCTCTATGTTTCCCTCCACTGAAATCTTGCTTTATGCCAGGTGACATCTTGCTAGATCTATTTAGATCAAATATGTTACTGGTAATGTGATCATGGCACTTACAGCATAGATGAAGAGATGGGGAGTACTTAGGTGCCAATATCACAACTCAAGAAAATTTTTTTAGAGACCATTTAATACCAGCCTGTCCTTTATAGATGAGGAAAGCAATGCCAGGAGAGGTGCGAGGACTTTCTGAAGGGCACAGAGGTGAAAAATGATTCTAGGTTCCTGGTTCTCAAAGCCACCCTGCTTCTACCACATGAGACTACATTGCCTTTTCTGTTGCATTAATGTTTCCCCTGCCAAGAAATTTATCTACATTTTCACAAGGGCTGGCTAGAAATACAATGCCTTAGCCCAACAGACAGGCATTAATTATGAGAATGACATAGCATAGCATGCTGTTGGAGGAGATATTTTAAGGCAAATGGGTCTGTTGGCACCAAATCACACCCTAGATAACTAACTACCTCTTCCACCTTAAAGGGAACATGGCAGCTCTATTTGGTTTATTTAACATGTCATACTTATAAGGCAGTTTTATTATAGATGGGTCAATAAGGTGAATGAAGATTACGATTAGGGTTCCCTGTCAGTTAACAACAGGTCAAAGCCACGGGGACTTAATAGGAAGGGACCTTAGAGATCACTCTTTTTTTTTCATGCAACTGAGTGGATCTTTCAGTGAGATGATTCCATGGATAGAGTATGGGGCTGAGAGCCAAGGAAGACCTGAGTTCAAAACCAGCCTCTGACAATTAATAACTCCATGACTCTGGGCAAGTCACTTAAATCTGTTTGCTTCAGTTTTCTCATGTTTAAAATGAGCTGGAGAAGAAAATGGCAACCACTCCATTTTTGCCAAGAAAATTCCATGGACAGTATTGGCATGATGTGGTCCACATGGTCATTAAATGTCTGATATGATTGAACATCAACCATATCCAACAACACACACACACATACTCACACACACAGATACTCATTCCTTCTTCATCACAACTTTCCCCATCTTGGTTTTATTAAATGATCTCTAAAAAAAATCTTCTCCAGTTGTGGTATTAGGGTCTAAGGTCTTCCCCATCTCTTACCTATCCTCTAAGCGCAAAAACTACATTACTCCCTTAACATATTTGATCTATTTAACTAACAAATAAGAAATTAAGAGGAATTGCGGGAAGTTTTGAAGAGGTTGCAGACAACACATGAAGGCCATCAGAAGGCAGAGAAAAAGTTTAGAAACTCAGAAATGCATAAAATATATGTATAGTATTGTATAATGCTAATAAATGTTATCTTTAATACCATCAAGATACACAATTTTTAAAAGTTAAAATAAGTAAAAAGTGAAAAACCAGCAGATGCCAGAAAAAGGCTAGAAATATCGAAATATCTTCACATTGACCTATAAATAGCCTATGACCCAATACTTAACCCAAATTTTATAATAAGGCACTGTAAACACCCCAAAAGAGAAAAAAGGGAAAAAAAAACAGATTTCTTCTCTGGTATGAAGGGAGAGTCAAACATTTTTATGCAGATTTTTCAGATGGTGGGGCACAGTGCCTGAAACCCCTACAATGTGGAAGGGATACCCATACGTCAGACCCCAAAGCAGAAGCAATATTCCTATATCTTCTCTTTCTCTAAAATTATCTCTTAGGGAAGCCTGAAACATTTCCTTGCGAGAATAAGGAAAATCTGATTGCCTCTTATTGTTTCAGATATTTGCTTGGTTTCTAACTAGCATTAGTCTTTGCTAGTCTGACGATATTAGTGGAAATGCAATTTGGAGGAGGCAAATGAGGGGGAAACAACTCCAAAGAAATAAAAATTCTTCTAAAATCAAGTTGTTTTGTAGAAGTTGTTAGTATCTGGGGGCTGAGAGCTAACAAAAGAAAGAGAATTATATACCCTTTGTGTTTATTTCCCAGACAAGTAAAGGAACATTTCTAATGAAAAAGTCATCTAGGTAACTCAGCATTCAATTGTTGGCTAAGGGGCAAACAGGAGTGATTGAATAGACTCTGATCCACTTTCCTTCATCTTCACAGGGCTACACAGTCCAAAGAAGGGAAATCGTTTGTCTAAAAACACATAAATAGTAAGAAGAAGAGACAGATTTCAAATCAACACCATCTGATTGGAAATCCAGCCCTCCTTCCACCATGTAGGCTTGTCTCCCCAACCTCCTTTCTTGAATACTACAGAAATATCGCTAGAAATCTGTAGAACATTCTGCTCTCTGAGTGTTTGCATGCAAGCTTTAACCAAGATAAGTCAGCTCCAGATAAGTAATTTATCAGATAATGTGATTGGAATAAAATAAAACAAACTGCCTAACTCTTTGAAATGTTTTTACTTTCTTGGAAGCCATTTCTCCAGGGAGGCTAAGCCACAGTTCATGATCTCTGGGTGGCTCTTGTCCAGCTGCAATAATGGCATAAAGAAGTGTGGGGGTCCCACTCAGCATTTAACTAATGTTTATATAAAGTTCCTACTATGTGTAGGAGATTTCAAAATATTTCTTTAGAGCTTTAAATGTGCTGAACACGTTCTCCACATTACCCTGAGAAGTAGGATGATTGGAGAGAAGATTTTGTTTTTTAATTTACGGAGGGAAATGGAGCATGATAAAAGTGATTTTAGCAAGGTGGTGAAATTAATAAGCATAGAAACTGGTTCTGAACTCAGATTTTATTATTCCAAGATGAGGACTTTTATCCCTGAAAGAGCTTATGATCTAGAAGATAATAAGAGTAATGAAAAGGGAACTAGGTGGCTCAGTGACTAGAGAGCAAGGTCTGGAGCCAGGAAGACTTGGGTTCAAATCTGGCCTCAGACACTTACTAGCTGGGTGATCCTGGGCAAATCTCTTATCCCCATTTGCCTCAGTTTCCTCATCTGTAAAATGAACTGGAAAAGGAAATGACAAACCATTCCAGTATCTTTGCCAAGAAAAAGCCAAATTGGTCACAAAGAGGACATTACTGAAAAAAACTAAACAAAAACAACAACAATTTAATGACTAGCATTTATATAGCACTTACTACCTACAAGGAACTGTGCCAAATACTTTTTCAAATATTATTTGATTTGATTCTCATAACAACTCTGGGAGGGAGGTGGTATTATTATCCTATTTTACAGATGAGGAAACTAAGGCAAATAGAAGTTAAGTGACTTGTCCATTGTCATGCAGCTAGTAAGTATCAAAGACCAGATTTGAACTCAGGTCTTACTTATGTCATTTGCCAGAGTCCAAGCCAGTATTATATCCACTCCCCACATATATATACACATGTACATGCTTTCTATATATTACATTTATTTTTTATTTTTTTCCATTTTTTGTGTCCTACAAATGTAATGTAATTACCTTCATGGCAAGGACTTATTTTTGGCTTTTAGCTTGCACATAGTGGTTTTGAATATTAATAAATATTTGTCTGATCTTGTTGAATCAAAGTCAGAAGCAGGAACCAAGAGAATATGCTTGCACTAGAAGAAAAGACCAGTTTGATGAGTTTAAGGTGGGGGGGAGAGGTAATGGGCTCGTTTTATTTAGAGCTATAAGAGATCTCAAAAATCATTCTGTCCAAATATTATTTTGAAAATTGGGAAACTGAGGTAGATGCACAGAAAGATCTCCATAAAGTCATAGATTTAGAGTACAAGGGAGCTTTATTGTTGTCGTTTAATCACTCTAGTCCTGTCCAACTCTTTTCGACTCCACTTGAGGTTTTCTTGGTAAATATACTGGAGTGGTTTGCCATTTCCTTCTCTAGCTTATTTGGCAGATAAGAAAACTGAGACAAGCATAATTAAGAGACTTGCCCAGGGTCACACAGCTAATAAATGTATGCGGCCAGATTTGAACTAAGGTCTTCTGACTCCAGGCTGGCACTCCATCCACTGCACCACCTAGCTGCCCTAAGAATGTACCTTAGAGGTGATCAAATCTCTCATTTTATAGATGAGGAGTTGACTTGCCCAAGATCACACAGGTTATAAGTAGCAGAACTGAGCCTGAGAGGAGGGAAGAAGGGAGGGAGGGAGGGAGGAAAAAAGGAAGGAGAGAGAGAGGGAAGGAGGGAGGAGGGGAGTAATGAAGAAAGGAAGGAAAGGCAAGAAGGCAGGAAGGCAGGAAGGCAGGAAGGCAGGAAGGCAGGAGGGCAGGAGGGCAGGAAGGCAGGAGGGCAGGAGGAAGGGAAGGAAGGAAGGAAAGAAGGAAGGAAGGAAGGAAGGAAG
>NW_025398032.1:0-3472 GCF_016433145.1 Gracilinanus agilis | reverse complement strand
AGAAACTCCAAGTCAGGAGAATCAAGCAGAGTGTCTGCTCACATCCACCCCCACAAATTAACTGACTCCAACCCTTCTCAACTGCCCCTCACCCAAAGTTCTCCAGGGGGGTCCCCTGGAATTCTGGGTGAGGCTCTCCCTGTACCTTTGCAGGGATTCCATGCTTTGCATCTGCACACAACATAGCTATTATGGGAACAGAGAACATCTTGGCTCAAACTCAGAGGACAGTGAAATAAAAACACCAACTTCAAAAACAGCAAAGAAATACAATAAATGGCCACAAGCTCAAAAAGAGCTTTTGGATGAGCTTTAAAAGGACATCAAAAACCAAATGAGAGAGGTGGAGGAAAAATTAAAAAAAAATAAGAATAATGCAAGAAAATCAAGAAAATTATGAAATAATGATCACCCAAACAGAAAAAAGAAATCCAGAAGCTTACAGAATAAAATAATGTACTGTTAGGAGTAAAATAAGATTTGGTATTTTTGTAAGTAAGTAACAGGAAGAGACTGCCTGCCTTGAGATGGAACCTTGAGCTGAGACTGGCTTAGGAATTCTGTGTGAGACCTGAGAACTGTTAGAGAGTTCTGTTAGCTCCAACTGCCTCTGTCTCTCTACTGGTTTTCCCTGCCCAGAGAGGTGGCAAAAACTTTGGCTCCTGGAAATTCCTTTATCCAGGGTGACTATTGTGGAAAGAGGAAAAAATTGAAAGGTTTTGGAAAAAGCTGTGAAAGGAAGATCTATAGTTAAGAGAAGAAAATCTAGCTTTTGCTCCTTTGTGGTTACAGAATAAGCAGGCTGGGCTCTGCCTTTTCAGGCCAAAAACCACTAGGCCAAAAACCCTGACTGACTAGAAGGTGGAAATCTAACTGAATACTACAAGGAAGCAGTATTGAATAATATAAGAATAATAATTAGACATAGGCTTAGCTAGATGGATTTTGGGTAAGATAGATATAAGGAGATGACAAAAGTCAGGTTTTTACCAGATGGAATATGGTTCCATAAGGAACCTTAAATTTGAGATGATAGGAGCTAAAAAACCCATTAGTTTTTAGGGTTTTCTTTGCTTTACCTTTTTGCTAAAACCTTAATAAACAGAGGTTTTTGTTTTTTACAAATGCTTCCATGTTGTGTCAGTTCAACTCCCTGGAGGAGGCCCCACTGTTCTTTTGCTATGAAGTTAGCCAACTGGCCCTTCTTACTACAAATAGTCACAATCCCAAAATATAAACAACAATACTAAGAACTAGAATTGGACAAGGGGATGCTAACAATTTCAAAGACAATAAGAAATAGCAAAACAAAATCAAAAGAATGAAATAATAGAAGAGAAAATTAAACATCTTATCACAAAAACAATTGACCTAGAAAATAGTTCGAGAGACAAAAAAGAATAGTTGAACTCCCAGAAATTTTTGATTTTTAAAAGAGTTTAGACACCACAATCCAAGAAATCACAGAAAATTGCCCAGAAATTCTAGAAACAGAGAGTAAAATAATAATTGAAAGAATGTACTGATCACGACCTCAAAGAGACTCAAAGATGAAAATATCCAGGAACATCATTGCTAAGTTCCATAGCCCCCAAGTTAAGGGAAAAAAATACTAGAAGTAACAAGAAAAAAACAATTTAAATACTGTAGAGCTACAGTCAGAATGCATATGGATTGGAAAGTATGTGGCCACTGGGTATGACCAATCTGGAAAATTTTGTTTTAGAAAGATTATGGTCTTGGAAAAAGATTGTCTCTACTGCTGAAGGATCAATCTAGTAAAATATGGTCCTAATAATATATGTTAGCTGAAAGCTAGATGAGCTAAAGTGATTAAATTAAATGTTGATAGGAATATTGAGAAAAAGGTCTAATATTGCTAGAATAGGTGTGATTTTTTTAGAAGATAAGATGGGCATATACATTAAGAACTATAAACTCTTCATGCCTATTGACCTAGAGATCCCATTACTAAGGTTAAACTCTAAGGGCATTATTTAGAGGGTAAAAAACTATGTATGTGTGAAAATATTCATGGAAGTTTTGTTTGTTATGATAAAATAACTGGAAATAACACAAAGGCAACGAATGGGAGAAATGGCTGAGTAGATTGTAATATTTGAATGTAATGGATTGTAATTATGGTATCAGAAATGGCAAACATTGGAAATGTAAAGAAAATAAGGGGAATATATGAAGAGAAGAAAAGAGAAAAAGAATAATACATGCCATGATTACATTTTTAAAATAGCCAGAAAATCAAGAGAAAAAAGTATTAAAGTAAAACAAATCTGAAGGGAACTCAAAAGCAGAGAATGTTTATATTAACATATATAATGTATTTTAAACAAATTGTAAACAATGTGAAATTTGTGGTTTTGCACATAATTTTTAATGCATTTGTTTAGTCAATCTTTTTACATAACAAGTATGTAATTTTAAAAATAATCACAAAAACAAAAGCAAAAACCTTGTCTTCTTTTTTCATCTTCTCACCTCACTTCCTCTTTTCACCTTATCCATCTCAAAGTATAGAGTTAAACACATTTGACTCCTTTATTTCCTCTTTTTCTTCTTGCATATTTTGTCATTGTGTTCATTTTTGAGTTATTTTGATCTTATATGACTCTTCATGACCCCATTTGGGGTTTTCTTGATGAAGATACTGAATGGTTTCCATTTCCTTCTCCAGTTTATTTGACAGATGAGGAAACTGACAGAAATAGGGTGAAATGACTTGCTCAAGGTCACACAATTAGTAAGTGCCTGAAACCATATTTGAACTCCAAAAGGTAAGTTTTTCTGACTCCACATCTGGCACTCTATTCACTATGCCACCTGGTTGCCCAGTCTGGTGTTAGATTTCTATTAGAGGAGTCAGAAGACCTGGATTCAGATTCAGACTGCAACGAGGTGCAGAAGTCAGGAAAACTTGAGTTCAAATGTAGATCATATACTCACTAGCTGCAGGCAAGTCATATAATCTTTTTTTGCCCCAATTTCCTCCTCTATAAAATGTGGATAATAAAAAGCATCTACCTCCCAGAGTTTTCATCAGCCTCGAAAAGAAAAAAACTATAAAGCATATGGCATTGTACCTGGCACTTAGTAGGCATTATAATAAATGTTAGCTATTGTTATTATTCATTTCCTGTATGATCTTTAGTCACTTTAGTAACTATCTGAGTTTAGGTTTCCTCATCTGTAAAAAGAAGAATTGGAGCAAAAAGAGATTATGTAACTTGCCCATAGGGAGTATCTGATCTACATTTGAACTCAAGTTGGACTAGATCAAAGGTTCTTAAATGGGAGTCCATGAACTTAGTGAATCATTTGTAGAGATCAATGCCTTGCCGTGCCCTAAAAGAGGGACAGAGTAGAGTTGGTGAATGGCTGACCCATGCCAGAAGGCCTTAGGATAGGGGTTTTATAAATATATAAATATACACACATATATATATATATATATATA
>NW_025398031.1:0-2266 GCF_016433145.1 Gracilinanus agilis | reverse complement strand
CTCCTCTTCTTCTCTTCTCTTCTCTCCTCTCCTCTCCTTTTCTCTTTTCTTCTCTTTTCTTCCTTCCTCCCTCCCTCCCTCCTTCTTCTCTCTCTCCCCCTCCCTTTCTCTCTCCTTTTCTCTCTCTCACTTTCTCTCCCTCTCCTTCTCTTTCTCCTCCTCCTCCTCTCTCTTTCTCCTTCTCCCTCTCCCTCTCCCCCTCCCTCTCTCCCTCCCTCCATTTCATCTCATCTTCCTCTCTCCATCCCTCTCTCCCTCCCTCTTTCTCTCTGGCATTCCTTAGATCAACTCCTTCACTCTCATAGACATGTTTACTCACACGCTGTCTGGGAAGTGAGAATCTTCCCTAATGGATGCTTTATCCAATTAAATAATTATCAGGCACATGTGCAGGAGCATCCTCAGCACTGGCTGGGTTGTCTCCCCATCCCCAGGCTCTCTGACCAAGTGTCTGGCCTCACAGAGAGCCCCGAAATCCTTCCTTGGGCTTTGAACTGGGTCTCCTTCATAAAAGGAGAGGAAGCGGTAGAGCCGGAAGAGCTCTTCGAGAGCACCGAGCAGTCTTAGCCTGGGGTCTGGGAAACTGTCCCTAAGACCAAGAATCCTTCTAATTGTATTTCGCTATAACTGGCTTCTTTTACAACCGTGTGGATGTTACTTTAGGCATCAAAAGCATTCTTCTGAGAAGGGGTCCATGGGCTTCACCAGGCTGCCTAAAGTGGCCAGAACAAACGCAAAATGTGAAGAACTTGCGGTCTACCGGCAGCTGGGTGGCTCAGTGGATAGAGCCGGGCTTGAAGACGAGAGGTCCTGGGTTCAAATGTGGCCTCAGACACTTCCTGGCTGTGTGACCCTGGGGAAGTCACTTACCCTCAGTTGTCTAAACCTGACCACTGTTCTGCTTTGGGATCAATATTTAGTATTGATTCTAAGACAGAAGGTAAGGGTTAAAAAAAAAAAAAAAAAGAACTCCTGGTCTAGGCCAACCCTTGGGGGAAAATGGCTGGACTTTGGAAAGGAGATTGGATGAGAGAGAGCAAACCATTCTAGGGGGTTGGCAGTGCGAAGCAGGGATGCCCAGATGGGGGTAAAGTTCAGAATTCTGCCTCATAGCCAGATAGAAAGTCCTGAAGGTGGATTCAAATCCCACCTCTGCCATTTATTGATCGAGTAACCTTGGACAAGTAACTTCCTTGGTCAAACAAGGGGTACAGTTTGAACTCAATCATGTCTAAGCCTTCTTCCAGTTCTTTATCTAGAATCAGGATTCCTGGGGGCAGCTGGGTAGCTCTAGAGACGGGAGGTCCTGGGTTCAAATCCGGCCTCAGACACTTCCCAGCTGGGTGACCCTGGGCGAGTCCCATTGCCTACCCTTCCTTCCCACTCTTCTGCCTTGGAGCCAATACACAGAAGTTAAGGGTTTAAAAAAAAAAGAATCAGGAGTCCTTGGGGAGGCCCAGGAGATGGGTGAGAGGTCACAGCCTCATGGGTAATGGCTGCTGGTGTTTTCAGAGCCTTGACATATATTCTCTCCTTTGAGCCTAGGGACAGCCCTGAGAGGGTGGCGGCTGCCATCATCCACCCCGAGTGACCGCCAGGGAGATGGAGGCTGCGAGAGATTCAGCGACTTGCCCAGGCGGGAAGCTTAGGAGACGGGACTGGAACTTAGGTCTTCCTCCTTCCCAGTTAGCCGAGAGGCTCGAATGCCGAACGTGGAGCCGAATCGTGCCTGGGTGACCGCAGACAAGTCTCGTGATTCCTCTGAGAGCCCCAATTTCTCATCCGTCCGTCTGGGGCAACACCTGCTCAGGAATGGACTTCGGACGGCCATGGGGAGGCTGGCGAGGGGCCGCGCGATCTCTGAAGGGAGAGAGGAACGGCAGGAAGGGGCGGCTGGAGAGAGCCAGCCTCGGCTGGGGTTCAGATCTTGCTTGCGGTGTGGAAGGATTCTGGGGACACGCGGCTCCCCTGGGCCCAAACACCCCGCTCTTTCCTGGATCACCCGAAGCGATGTTTAACGCCCCTCTTTCTGGAGGTCCTTCCTGATGGCGAACCTCCCAGGACGATGAGCCGGAAGGGATCCTCCACATGGCCCGTTTCCACTCTGTTTTATAGACGAGGAAACTTGGGGTGCCGAGGGGTTAGGGGACTCGGCGAGGGGCACACAGCTAGAAAGCGGTAGAAGCGAGATTCCAGGCGGGCCCATCTGATTCCGAGTCCCACCCGCAGCTGCTTCCTGAGCCAAGCATCGCTGGGTTTCTTACCC
>NW_025398030.1:0-4566 GCF_016433145.1 Gracilinanus agilis | reverse complement strand
ACTAAAAGTCCTCAGAGGGATTAGGGCAAGAAAAGAAGATTTGAGAAATGAGAGTGGATCAAAGCACCAAGTTGTGATGAAGTTATCAAGAATGGGAGCCTCGGGGGAGGGTTTTTTGAAGATGGCAGACATGTGCATGTTTGTAGGTAGCAGGGAAGGAGTATATTAGAGATATTGTACAGGAAGAATCAGCAGGCCTTGGCAACTGGAAGGGGTTTGGGAGAGTAATTTAGGTCCTAGCTGCAGGTCCCTTCTCTTACCTGCTCAAGCTCCTATATCAGACCTTTTAAAGTAAGATACACAGGATGCAAAAACTAGATCACTTCATGCCTCCCTCACCATTCTTCCACTCGGCAGTACCATTAATATTGGTGGCTTACCAAGGCAGAGCTTTTGTAAGTGAAGGAGCCATAATGCTAACTGCATCCTCGTTCCATCCTCATTAGAATGCTTAAGTCTGAGAAACGTTTCACACTCAGCCACCCTTTAAAATAGTAGCACTTTGAAGATATTAGCCCGACTGCTTTCCATGGAAAGATTTTCACCGAAGTCGGGTGGTAGCTGGAACTTCTTGCCTTTGCATATACAGCGGCCATGCCTTATACATAAAAGATTTTTTTTAATAAACTTTGGCCGTGGCCACATATGAAACAAATAATAACTAGGCATGGTTTAGCCCTTTCTTTTTGTTTTTGCCTAAATCATCTCATTTGATCCTCACCACAACCTTGTGAGGCGGGGACTGTTACTATCCAAGGAAACCGAGGCACGATTCCCACTCGGGTCTTCCCAATTCCCCACCCAGCACTCACACTGAATCCACATCTAGTACCAGTGTGTAGCATTTAGTTAGGGGCAGTTTTCAAGTTCAAATGGAGTCTGCAGGGTGGTTATTGAGAAAGGCAACCACGTGGTCATGGGCAAGCTTGACTGACATCATGCAGGTTCTGCTGATGCAAATAAGGATCGCCCTCCACCCGCCTTTCCAGCCTCTCAGAGTTTTTGAGAGGATCCTATAAGAGAATATATGTAGGAAAGTGAACACTTTATGTAAACCATAAAGGCATATACACAAGTAAGATAGTCTACTAACTACTAACTGCTCCAGGAAATTTACAGCCAAGCAAAAGAAACAGAATAATGTAATGTAAAGGAGCTAATGTCTCATGACCAGTGTTCTATATCTAGTGGTCAGTTAGGGGAAATAGCCACCAGGAAGGATTGAAAACATGCGCTAAAGCTAGTAGCAGTTGGCCTTCAGCTGTAGTGTCTTGTTTATTGATTCCAAGACAGAAGGTAAGGGTTAAATATATATATATGTATTTTAAGGCGTTTCCTGGAGTTGTTATTTAATAAAATTCCCCGTGATTTAGTATACCTGAGAAGATTTAGTTTCCCAAACCATCCAGGCCACTACTTCTCAAACCTTTCCATTGTCTACAAATGCCTCAAACCTGAAACAAATCAAGAGCAGTTGAATCCCATGCCACTCTGATACAGGGGTCCTGCCTCAACCAAGTTGAATTCTGAGTCTTCAACCAAATTTTGCAATCTCCTGGCCCCAAAATTGTTCTTAGCATAATTATAATCAAGTTTGTAAGCACTTTGAGGTTTGCAAAGGGCTTTAAATATGTTAACTCATCTGTTATTATCATCATTTTACAGATAAGGAAATTGAGGTTAATAGCAGAAGACTTAAGAATTGTCCAAAGTCAAGAAGTATCTTTTCTAAAAGAAACTTTTTAAAATTTATTTTTAACTTTTTAAAAATTTTTGAATTCCAAATTCTCTCTCTCCTTCTCACTCCTCTACTTATTGAGAAGGCAAACAATATATCAAAAGTCATGCAAAACATATTTCCATAATAGCCATGTTGACCCTCTTCCCCTCCCAAAAAGCAACATAAAGCAAGAAACATAAAAAAAAAAAGTATGCATTAAATTTACTCCAACTTCATCAGATCTCTCTTTCTGAGATACTTTTTATTATGGGGCCAGGAAGTATCTTAAAAAGAACTTCAGTTCACTCTATCCACTACAGCACCTACTTGCCCTTCCTTTCAAGGGCTTTGCAGACATTGAAGCAGCTGCGATTTGCTAAAGTTCCTCAGAAAAGATGACTGGAATGAAGGCAGGTTGGTAGAAGAACTTCAGGGGAAGTAATAAAGGAGAAAGAGGAAATTGAACACTGCCAAGATTAGAAAGGATCCTGGGATTGGAGAAGGCTCAGGGCTTAGGCCAGCATTGGGGAAGACAGGCAGGAGTACAGAGTGGGCTCTCAGGGAGCTGCTCCTTTCCCCCTATTCCCAGCACCTGAGGACATTTTTTGCATGTCCCACCCCTCTGTCCAGCCACCCAAAGTGAGCACTTCCTCCCTCTGCTGTCTCTGGTAATGGGAGGGCTCACAGACAGCTTGAATTTGCCCTCTAACTCAGAAAAGGTTCACCAACACTGGCTTCTGGGTATTTTAGAAACTCTGGTCTTTGCTAGTGTCTGATACTCTTTTCTAATGGTTAGCCATTTTCAACTATCTAATTTTGTCACCCTAAACTAAATTCCTTGGGTCTCGTAAAATTCTGGGTTTGTTTTTTTCCCTTCTGGGTTTCTCTTTATTGTCAGTTCCATATAAACCTCTAGGTTTAAAAGTCAGTTGCTAGGTTTTGTGCTCATTAAATAGCATATATTAGATCCAGTGTTGCCCATTTAAAAGTAATTTGGGGGATAAATGTTTCTTAGATTTTAAATATTTATTTAAAATTCAATATTCTAGCTCTGAGAAGTTAAAAACAAGTCTGTTTTTGCACAGGACCCATTTCTGGGCAATATTTGGTTTCCTTGGGACTTTATTCTTTGGCTCTGCAATAGCCGGCTAACAAACTGCATCCCTGAGATGAGCTGACAAGGATGCTGCTACTGAAATGAAGAAATAAACAAAAAGTCATGTTAATTTCAAGCTTCACTAGGAGTACCAAAGATATATTAATGTTTGCTCTTGGCAGGAGGGAGGAAGGAATAGCTAATAATTTTTTCCCCTGGTGTTTCTAACAAACCATGGAGATTATTTTAAAGCAGGTGTATTTTTAAAAAATTCCTTTTAGATATCACATTTTTAAGTAGCAGTTGCCCAACTCTGTGCTGATGTAATTTAGAGATCACTGTTTAATTGTGCAATATTTAACCCTACAACTGCTCAAGCATTATGGATACAGAAATGGATATGATTGCTAATAAGATTCTCCAGCTCCTATGTAATCTCTCTTCCCTAACATAATGAACCTGCAGCCTCTCTGAGTAACCACATTGCACCTCCCTTCAGTTTGACCACTAAATACTGGAATCACTTCTAGTTGGTTGAATAGATTACACTGAACGTAGAAAAGCAGTGTTATATAGTGGGAAAAGCATTGAATTTGGAGTCAAAGAAGCTTTGTTCAAGTTTTTTTCTATTCTGCTTACTACCTGTTTGACTTTGGGGATGTCACTTAGCCCATATTTCTTCTATAAACTGAGGTGAGCTGAATGAGATGGCTTTCTCGCTATATGTGCTGATGCTCCTGTCCTTGAAAGCTCCTAATGTCTACATTTTTTTTTCTCTAGGTGCATGCCCTTTACATTTCCTACACCTCTTTTCTCTTCACACCCTAATGGTACTTTATACATGAGGGATAGTAAAGACCAGAGCTTTCATCAGTGATATTTAATGCTATATTCAGGGTTTCTCTGAAGAAATTCATACTCTGAGCTGAAAGCTGTCTTGGTCTACATGAGAAAGGGAAGACTGATTTTCTTAGTAGCTAAATCATTCTGCTTCAGGTTGAAAATTGACTTACTGGCACAGTCATACATCATAGGAAATGGCCAAACTGGGACTAGAATCAGGTCTCATGATTTTCTGTCAAATATTCTTATCATTACACCATTATCTAACACAGTGCTCGGCACATAGTAAGCTGTTTTATAAATGCCTACTTACTGGTTGACTGTAGTAAAACAAAACCTCAATACTCACCATTTCCATGGTCTAGGGATCTCATCTTTGTGGCTATTCACTCTGGTGAGAACACCCACTGATGTTTGCCTCTCTTGGGGACCTCCTCCTAGCCATGTCTTAGCCACAGCCAAATGCTGGGGCCGTCCTCGAGTTCTCCTGTTGTTGCAAAGACCCTGATGGAACACTTGAGCTGTCTGGTGCTTGTCTCTTGCTCTCACCAAATGATGAGCCTATCTTCTTTTCCAATCTAATTTTCCCTCAATGATATCCTTTAAATGTTCTCTTTCCTAAGTCCTTGTTTATAGGTGTTGCATCCCGTTCATGACCACCCTCATGTTTTCTTTTCTTCAGCAACTGCAGAGTTCCACGACTCACAGCCATAATAACATCACTGGAAGAATATAGATACTTGAAGATGAGTCTTTGTTTCAGAGTCAAGTCATGGGGAAGGGTGTCATTAAAATAATTATGCAGTTTCTCAGAAGCAATCCATTTTGATCTCCTCCTAATTTTGGAACTAATGAATTTTATGGTCTTATTGTCTGATCAAGTTAGAATATATATATATATATATAT
>NW_025398029.1:0-5031 GCF_016433145.1 Gracilinanus agilis | reverse complement strand
AAAGGAAAGAGAGAGAGAAAGAGAGGAAGGAAGCAAGCAAGGAAGGAAGCAAGGAAGCAAGCCTTCTTGGCTGTCTCTCTCTTTTCAGACTCCCTCATGCTTTTGCAAAATCCTTTATGGAGAGTAAAGTGGTAGGTCTGAATTCCCCTTGCTTCAATTTGCCAGAAAGAATTTTCTTCAGTGGAGGGTCTTCCCACCAAAGATAATCATGAGGTCTACTCACTGCAGGCAAGGGAAGAAATACTGAGTGTTTCAAGGGGTTTTTTGTTGTTATTGTTCTTGCTTATTAATGCTCTTGGAAAACAACAGCTCACCCCTTGACTACAATCATGACAGTAATATGATTTCTATGTTGTAATTAAACAAGAAAGAATTGGAGACGCAGTTGCAGAGCTAAGGTAGCCTTACAAATAAACCACAAGGAGTAATCAGAATATATCTTTCAATAGTGCTCCCCAAATAGATACCATTTGTTTGCTAAGGGAATTCTTAACCTTGAGACTATGAATATCTAAGGATATGATCGTCCATGGATAGATCCCAGGGGTCCATAAACTTGGATCAGGAAAATATTTCATCTTTGTTTTCACTAACTAACCTTGAAATGAAATTTAGCATGTCCTTCCGTTATGAATGTAGGCAACAAACCACAGTAGTATTGGACTTTGTCAACCTCTGTCCTGCTTCTTTCCATTTCTCTGAATGATAGCATCTTCAAGATGGGCAGCATCTCAGTAACTATCTAGTCCAACCCATACCCCAGGAAATGTTCCCTACAATGTCCCCAGCATGTGCTTCTCCAATTTCTCCTTGAAGATCTCCAGCAAAGGTGTAGTCCTTACCTCTATCTTATTGTATCTGGAAATAGTTCTAGTATGTAGGATGATTGTCCTTATGTCAAGCTAAAAACAGCCATCCTACAATTGCCATACTTTGCTCCTAGTTCTGATTTCTGGGATCAAGCAAATTAATCCTAATTTCTCTTTACTAGGGGATGTAGGGGACTTCACATACTTAAAGGCAGCTGTCATGCTGTCTTCTTGGGCAGTAACTAGGTGGCACAACGGATAGAGTGCTGGCTCTGGAGATGGGAAGACCTAAGTTCAAATCTGATCTCTAACACTGCTTAGCTGTGTGACCCTGGGCAAGTCACTTAACCCTGTTAGCCTCTGTTTCCTTATATGTAAAGTAAGCTAGAGAAGATGTTAACGCACTCCAGTGTCTTTGCAAAGAAAACCCCAAATGGTATCATGAAGAATCAGACATGACTAAAACGACTGAACAATAAGAAAATTATTTGTCTCCATCTTTTTCATTGCAGTGATCTACTCACCCTGCTGGGATTTAGGAACTTATAGCCCTATATCAAAGTCGTATGTCATTAGGCTAAGGGGTATATACTCTGACTCATGGTTGGGGAGTGCTTGTTATAGAAAGATATATCATGGGTTTTCTCTGCAATGTCAAGAAAGTCACTTCAGCTAGTAGGTAGGTCACCGTTATGCTTACCCAGTCACCTGACCAAGAAAGTAGTTTCCAAAAGCCTGAGTAAATGATAGAATTAGAAATAAAGTTGAGGGACAGGGGAGAAGAGCCAGGAGGCTCAGTGGGTAGAGAACCAAGCCTAGTGATGGGAGATCCTGGATTCAAATCTAGCCTCAGACACTTCCTAGCTGTGTGATCCTAAGCAAGTCACTTAAACCCAATTACTTAGCCCTTATGGCTCTTCGACATGGGTACCAATATCAATTCTAAGGTAGAAAGTAACCATTTAGTAAAGAAAGAAACATTGGTGGTGAGAGTATTATCATTTGGGAATGAATGTTCCTTGGTAAAGGATGCAGTAATTTGAATATTGTCCTTCAAAGAAAGAGAGTAGTTTCTGTCTAAAGCTATGGATATCTGCTGGCATTTTTCTGTTTAAAAACCAGAGTTCAGTCCTTCATTTATATAGTCCTTTACAGTCTGCAAAACCATTTGTAAAAATTACTTCTTTTGACCTTCGCTATTCCGAGGTTGTTACTATTAAGACTCCACTTTACAGGTGAAGAAACTGAGGCTTAAGGAGGTTGAGCAGATTCCCCAGGGTTACAGTCAGTGTCCTAAGCAGCATTTGAACCCAGATTTTTCTTATGCTAAGCTTCATGCTCTATCCAATAATATATGGATGTAAAGCATTTTATAAGCCTTAATATAATCTATAAATGCTAGCTACTATTTCTACTACACAGGAGCTTTCAGGAGGGGATGGAGAAAGGAGAGAGTTTATTGCTTTTTTTATTTTTATTTTGAATATTTTCCCATAATTATGTTTCATGTTCTTTCCCTCTCCCCAAGCCCCTCTGATACACAATTCCCCTGGGTTTTACATGTATCATTGCTTAAGACCTAATTCCATATTATTGATAGTTGGACTAGAATTATTGTTTAGTGTCTCCATCCCCAATAATATCCCCAACAGCCCATGTGTTCAAGCTGTTTTTCTTCTGTGTTTCTCCTCCCACAGTTCTTCCTCTGAGTGTGGCTAGTCTTCTTTCACATTTCAGTCATTCAAATGATCTTTTCTTCTAATAGATATTCAAACACAACTGGATAAATGGGATGAAGTAAAGTTCCATGGAGACAGAAACAGCAAGGGCCATGCCATGGCAGAGAGGAAGTCAGCGTCATCCAGGACTGGATCAAAAGAACTTTTATGGTAATGACCTGCTGATAGCAGAATTTGTCATTCAGTTCCACAAACATATGTTTGGTAAAAGCTACATGTAAGATGGTGGCAAACACCTGGCCACACAATTTTAAGTCATGTCAAACTATCCATAGCAAAAAAGAAGTCCATCCAGATGTTCAATGCCACGTATGTGTTGATTCATAGGCAACTACAAAATTGACTAAATCAGCCAGGTGTGCCCAGATGTTTCTGCCTCTAGTTTATGTTTATTTGGACGTTGATTGTTTTAATTTATATTTTCTGGCTCCGCTGGTCATCCCCGTTCACATTCATTTACATATTAGGACCGTTTGGTGGGTGAGCGTGTATACTGCTGAGGGCTGAGAACCAGCACCATTTTTTTTTCAAGCTTTTCAAAGCACAGAATGTTCCCGTCTCCCGTTATTCCTATGCATCTCCACTCAGAATGACATTTCGGTGATGCACAGGGATAAAATAGCACTTGTGACATTGGGTGAGAAGCATCCTAAGAAAAGCAATATTTGTTTAATAAGCCAGCATGCCTTCCGTGTGGACACTGTTGTGGCTGTCATTTATTTTCCACACATGATTGGACAGAAACCTGGATTGATCCAAGAGTGGTGCTTCCTGTCACAGTCACTGAAATGCTAACCAGAGCCAACTGGATGGGATGGATAATCGTACCTTCATCAAAATGCCATTGAGGACTACAAACCAACAAAAAAAGCATTTAAGCCACATTAACTAGGATTCGTGGTTGGTCATCTGTATCTTATGCTTCTCAAACTGCATAAACCGATTCAACTCTTCCCTTGTAGGTCTTCGGAGAGTAGATCTCAGCCAGAATTGACTAGCGGGAAAAGTGCCCTCAATTCTGAGTCGGCTCCAGATTTAGACCTCATGCCTCCAGCACAGGTAACAAAACCAATTTTCCTTCTCTTCCAACCATGATCCTCGTTCAACTTTTTTTAAAATTGGGTACTTTTCCAATAAGAGGTAGTCGTTGGTGAAGCCTGTCTGGATCGTATTGACAGGGTTTGAAATATGTCCTGTATATTGTGTTCCATTTGCGTTCTCAGTCTTCTCATTCTCCGTGCCTTAAATAACTCTGACTTTATATTTGGCTGAACAACGTGTTAATGAAATTCACTGTGTACCTCACACTTTTTTTCCCTTGTTCCACCATTTACTGTTCCATGATTTTGCAATACAGAATCTGTTCTACTCTAACATTCCCACTATTTATGTAACAAAACATAAGAAAGAGGAAATTGCTTTTGGCGTGTTCATTCACATTTTGACTCTTTGGCACAAGGTACTATAAATCAGAGTGCTCATTAGCTAGCAGGCAGGAGTGAAAAGAAAGTAGCAAAGACAAGTTGGTTGAGCATTTCAGCAGTGATTGGTCCAATGCTACACATCTGATGCCAAAGATGGGCTGAAGACAGATGCTGGATCTGGGCTGGTCACTTCACCTTGCTATTCAGGCATTCGATAAGGTCTTCCTGGGCTGTAGAATGTAAGCTCCTTGAAGGCAGTAACTATTGCTTTTTGGCTATGGCCCCAGAGGCTAAAGCAGTGATTGTAACATAATAGCCACTTAGTAAAGGTATTTTGAAAGAGCCAGGTGGCACAGTAGGTAGAGAACTCTGGGCATGAATGGAAGAAGACCTGAATTCAAATCTCAGCACTCCAATAGGTGGTAGAGACACTAAGAGAAAAATGAAGAGCCCTGCCATCAAAGAGGCTACATTCTAACAGGGAAGTCAATATATTTATTTTCTTTTTTAAAACCTTTACCTTTCATCTAATAATCAATACTGTGTATGGGTTCCAAGGAAGAAGAGAGGTAAGAGCTAGGCAATGGGGGTTAAGTGACTTGCCCAGGATCACACAACTAGGAAGTATCTGAGAGCATACTTGAACCTAGGACTTCCCATCCTTAGGCCTAGCTCTCTATCCACTGAACTACCTAGCTACACCTTTATCCGCTTTCTAAATATGTGCATTTTAGAGGGCAGCTAGGTTACTCTGTGGATAGAGAAACAGTGTAGAGATGGGACAATCTGGATTCTAACCTAGCCTCAGCCACTTCCTAGGTGTGATCCTGGGCAAGACACTTAACCCCTATTACCTAGCCCTTATTCATCTTATGCCTTGGAACCCATATATAGTATTGATTCTAAGAGGAAGGTAAGGAGAAAGAAAGAAAGAAAGAAAGAAAGAAAGAAAGAAAGAAAGAAAGAAAGAAAGAAAGAAAGAAAGAAAGAAAGAAAGAAAGAAACAAACAAACAAACAAACAAACAAACAAACAAACAAACAAACAAACAAAGAGAGAG
>NW_025398028.1:0-3381 GCF_016433145.1 Gracilinanus agilis | reverse complement strand
CTCTCTCTCTCTCTCTCTCTCTCTCTCTCTCTCTCTCTCTCTCTCACACACACACACACACACACACACACATTTTTTACTAACCTTTAGTTTCATTGGTAAACCTATGTAATTTATTGTATGCATTTAAAAATTTTATTCTATGAAGTGATCTATAGGTTTTCATCAGAATGGGTAGGGGATTAACAACAGAAAATAAGAAAAAAAGTGTTTTTAATCACTCAAAGTGACTATGAGTTGAGTTCTAAGAGACAATTTCCCAAATGAGAAACCCTTTAAAAATGCATGTCTTTTAGGCACTTCTTTTAACTTATTGATAATATAATAGCCTCCCTTAGTTTTTTCCTCTCTCTGTCTCTTGGTGATCTCATCAGATCCCCTGGATTTAATTATCATCTATGTGCAGATGAATCCCAAATCTATCTAGTTCTTTCCTGAGCTCTAAAATCATATCACAAACTCCCCACTGGACATTTTATACTAAATATCCTGGAGACATCTCAAACTCAAGTTGTTCAAAATAGAATCAACTATCTTTTTCCAAAATCTACCTGTGTTCAGAACTATTTCCATCTGTGGTACAATGCCTTCCCATTCATTTGGTTCTCAACATTGATACTATCTTTGTACCAAATTCCTTGTTTATTTTGTAGAGGCAACAAGGCGGTACTATGGATAGTGTCCCAATCTTGGAATAAAGAAGACTCATCTACCTGAGTTCAAATCTGCCCTTAGACAGTAGTTGGGTAACCCAGGGCAAGTCAATCAACCCCATTTGCCTCAGTTCCTCATCTGTAAAATGAGATGGAGAAGGAAATGGTAAACCACTTCAGTATTTTTTCTAACAAATTCCCAAATTGCCTAACAAATTGTTGGACAGGACTGAAATACTTCTGAATAACAACAATTTATTTTGTATATGTGTATACACACATATATGTTGTCACCCTTGAGTGAATATAAGCTCCTGTGTGGGCAGGAACTATTTCCATAATCCTGTGATTAGTACAAAGTAGATAATAAATATTCTTCTACAATAGCTTGTCTCTTTGATGCTGCCCTTGTTATAATGATAGAGATCTGTTAAAATGCTATAAAAACAACTATGCATTAAAACAGCATTCTGTATTTTATTTTTTCATGTTTTGGATTTTTCTCTTTTTCCCCTCCCTTTAGTACTGTCCTTATTAAGAACTCACTAAGACTACTGCAATAATAATAATGTAACAGGTTTTATTGCCTATTTAACCTATTTCATATATTTGACATATTTGCCTCCTTTTAAATATAAATTTCACCAGTTACTTCTCTGCTTAAAACTTTTAAGTGGCTCCTTATTGTCTATTAATTAATATTTAACTTTTTCTAATCATTCAAGTCCCTCTTCAGTCTAGCACTGACTGGTTTTCCAGACTTATATTCTATTACTGCATCCTTTGTACCTTTCTCTCTGGCCAAACTCCCCGAGTTAGGACTATGCCCTACATGTATTTTAGGCTTCTATGACTTTGTTCCCACTGTGGCATGGATCTACTAAGTACTCCTTCCCATATCATATGCCTGTGTATTTTAAGAATTCAACTCAAATATCAGGAAAAGAAACGAGGAGAGAGAGAGAAGAGGAGGGGAAGGAAGACAGGAAGGAAGGAAGGAAGGAAGGATGGGAGGAAGGATGGAAGGAAGAAAGGAAGGAAGGATGGAAGGAAGAAAAGAAGGAAGATGGAAGGAAGGAAAGAAGGAAGGAAGGAAGGAAGGAAAGAAGGAAGGAAGGAAAGAAAAAGGAGAGAAAGCAAATTAGTTTTGAGACAGTTATTACTTTAACAAGGTGCTTTTTTTTTGTTGGTGGTGAGAGGGGGCATCCACTTCAGCTGTCAAAGATTATTTACTAATACAATCTGTGTCAGTATCCATGTGGATTAAATTTCAGTTAATTGAAATAAGAATAAGTAAATGAATGGATGAATGCATGGTTGTACTCAGTACTTATTGTAGGGAAATCTGGGAAGTAGTCACAGTTTTGGTTCACTGATTAATCCAATTCTAGAACTCAGTGTTTAAAAATATAGCCACACGTTGCGTAAATCTTCCTCTACAGAATAAATTTATAATATACCGTACTGGACTGTTTTCCTGCTCTCCATTTTATCTTCTCCATTCGCCTATATAAAGGTAGTCTTGGATATCTGCAATTTACATTCTCCTCATAGAATCCCTAATTTCTTTCAGGGTTTAACTATTAGCATTCTCCTTCTGAAAGTTCATTATGATAGCCTCACTTGCTATACCCTCCTCCAAAAAGTTATTTATTTACTTTGTAATTATTTGAATTTTGTTCATGTTGTTTTCACCCAACAGAACCTACAATTTTTAAGAGTTGATGCTATTTCATTTTCTTTTTGTCAATATTCAGTGTTGTTGTGTTCAGTAGTTGTTGCTGCAATACTTCTATACACTATAACATCCAGTTGCCCCTTTTTGTCAATATACTACCTACATTTAATAAATGTGTAAACATTTAAATAGTATATTAATATTAATAATAATAACTAGCATGTATATAATGCTTACTATGTGCCAGTAATTGTGCTAACTACTTTACAATTATTATCTCATTTGATCCTCACAACAACCTATGCACTAATATTATATTATTTTGACAAATGCAGAAACTGAGACAAATAAAAGTTGTGACTTTCCCAGTGTCATACAGCTAGTAAGTCTATGAGACCAAATTTGAACTCAAATCTTCCAGATTCCTGGCCCAATACTCTAACTACTGTGACACATAGCTACTCCTTGTGTATAATTATACATTTTATATTTGTTTTATTTAATTATATATTGTATTACATATAAATATATTAAATAGTATTTGTAATATAACATGTATCATATAAAACAAAATATATTGGATAAATATTACTTCTCATTATATGTAGTCAATTATGTATAAATAAATATATCTGTATTTACACACACACACACACACACACACACATACACACCCAACTGCAAGGTTACATGACATGATCAGTACTAGCAACCATTTTATTTCTTTTTGAGAGACAAGACAGGAATTTTGATAATTCCGATAAATCTTAACCCCAGTTGGAACTTCGTATTAGATCTAAGTGTCCCCAGGAGTTAGGAATAGCACTGTGTTACTTGGCAATTGGAATCCTTTTCAGGCATACCAATCTAGTGGGCTAACAAAACCCAATTACTTATAAAATATAATAATGAATGGGGGCAGTTGGGTAGCTCAGTGGATTAAGAGCCAGGCCTAGAGATGGGAGGTCCTAGGTTCAAATCTGGCCTCAGACACTTCCCAGCTGTGTGACCCTGGGCAAGTCACTTGATCCCCATTGCCCACCCTTACCA
>NW_025398027.1:0-2052 GCF_016433145.1 Gracilinanus agilis | reverse complement strand
TAGTAGTAGTAGTAGTAGTAGTAGTAGTAGTAGTAGTAGTAGTAGTACCTAGGTTTGTACCCCAAAGAGATAGTAAGGAAACAGACTTGTACAAAAATATTTATAGCTGCACTCTTTGCGATGACAAAAAATTGGAAAATGAGGGTATGCCCTTTGATTGGGGAATGGCTGAAAAGATTGGGTATATGATGGTGATGGAATACTATTGTACTAAGAGGAATAATGAACTGGAGGAATTCCATGTGAACTGGAAAGACCTCCAGGAACTGATGCAGAGTGAAAGGAGCAGAACCATGAGAACATTGTACACAGAGACGGATACACTGTGGCACAATCGAATGTAACAGACTTCTCTACTAGCAGCAATGCCATGAGCCAGGACAATCTAGGGAAAGAACTGTGGGAACAGAAACACAGAAGAAAAACATAGGATCAATCACTTTATTATATGGGTATTAGATGTGGGGTTTGGGTTTTTAAAAGATTATTACAAAAATGATTAATATGGAAATAGGTATCAAGTGATAATACACATATAACCCAGTGGAATTGCTTGTCATCTCTGGGAGGGGAGAGGGAGAGAACCTGAATCAGGTAACCATGGAAAAATACTTAAATAAAAAAATGATTTTAAATCAGTAATAGTAGTAGTAGTAATAGGAGGAGGAGGAGGATGTGATATATGGTATGTTGTATTGGGGATCAATTGTTGTCCTTTTTTATATTCAGCATCCTTAGCAAACAAGATATTCTGCATAAGTCAGTCTTTCAAATGATCAAAGCTTACCCTTTGAGTGACAACATTTTAAAATGTTTTAATCATTTTGATAGTTAAAAATATTTCTGTAATACATTTATGCACTTTAAAAAATAGAGGATATTAACTATTTTTTCTTAATAAATCAGGCTAAATATGGCAATACCTTTAGGAACCAGGGGTGTTGTGTTAACTACCATGCCCATGCTGAATGTCTCCAGAGGGGTGAATCTCCTTCCTTTACTGTCGTTTCCCTCATGGCTGGCTGTCATATATATATCTCAGTATATCAGGGGTTCTGCCCCAGCCCTCTTTACTGCTTATAATTTCTTATCCATCTATAACCTACATATAGTACTACTACTACTACTAAATTTTTTTAGGTAAATGGCTCAGTGGATTGAGAGCCAGACTTGGAGACAGGAAGTACGGGGTTCAAGTCTGGCCTCAATACTGCCTAGCTGTGTGACCCTGGGCAAGTCACTTAACCCTCATGGCCTAGCCCTCACTGCTCTTCTGTCTTGGAACCAATACTTAATATCAATTCTAAGGCAGAAAATAAGGGTTTAAGAAAAAAGATTAGGAGAGTGTGCATCCAGGTTTTTCCACAAGCTTAGAACCTCCAGGCCAGAAGGAGATGAGCCTGGGCCATCAGGCTGCATCTGGGCATGAACTTTTTGGAAGCCACGTTCTGTAGGAAATGAACTCAGTTTAAGCCCATTCTTCTCAGAGACCAAGGTTGGATAGGGGAGAGCATATCCCTAAGGGACTGGGGAGGGGGGAATGGTTTTACTTCTATCCTCGCTGTAGCTTTGAAATAAATATCCCTGGAAAACTGGTCGTTATTTGCCTTGTAAAAGATAATCAGTATTAATTGATTAAATGGAAAGCAGGTGCTAGTCATTGATGGCCAACAGTAAGGGGAACACAATTGGTGGAGTCTTGAGCCAATGACAAAAGAGAATCTCCAAACCTTGTCTGGTACCCAGAGTAGCTGGGAGAAATGTGGCCAACCTCACTCTGAGAGAGTGAGGTCAGTGTGTGCTTGCTACATATGTAAAGTGCTTCGCAAACATTAAAACACTCTGTAAATATTAACTATTATTATTGTTGTTCTTGAAAGACTTAGACCAGCCTTTTCTGTTTATTGTTTTAACTTTCAGTTATTTCTTTCCATTATCAATAAAGGAACCAATCAAAATTGTAAAAAATGAACAAAAATATATATACAAATGTACTTCATGTGTTGTTTATATATTATGTTATATATATATTAATTTTACATAATATACAAC
>NW_025398026.1:0-5359 GCF_016433145.1 Gracilinanus agilis | reverse complement strand
TATATAACCTAGATTGATTGCTTGTCAGCTCTGGGAGGGGGAAGGGAAGAAAGGAAGGAGGCAAGATGGATCATATAACTTCAGAAAACTTATGTGGACATTTGTTATTAAAATAAAAGAAATTTAAAGTACTGCCACATCTGAATATAAATTTGGTGGAATTAGTCCTATGGAATGATAGAATATCCGTGATTACACAGTTATAAGAAACCCCTAGGTTGTGAAATTCCCCCTTACAATACAGGTTGGCACTGTTTTTACAATTTATTATCTTAGAGAATTTCTGAGAGCATTAAGAGCTTAAGGGACTTGCTCAAGGCCATACGGTCAATATGTGTCAGACATGGAGATTGAATCTAGGCTTTATTATCTTTGAAGTCAGCATTCTATCTACTACCTGTTCTGATTCTATGGGTGGGATCAGGGAGAAGAAGGAATTTGAATCATATTTACTTACTGTTTTTATTATTAATAGGTAATCTTATTTATTATTATTAATCTTATTTATTATTAATAGGTTATCTTTTGCTTAGAGAGAGGAAAAGGGGAGGCCTAACATCTGTGGTGAAGCTTAGAAAGACTTTAGCACTGGAGAAGACGAAAACATTGGTGTTGTTATAGGTGGACTTCACTGCAGAGAATGAGGTGGGCAAGGGGTAGGGGGTTGGAAATATTCCCAGGGGTAAATGAGGAAAAGAAAGGGTAACTGCCAAGGCTAGTAAGCAGAGGCATGATAATTAATTTTGGTTTTGGGGTATGGGGCAGGTGACAGAAACATTAGAGACAACTGACCATGTCCATGGTGGGTGATAACTTCAAGCCATAGAGAGGTCCCTATTAGAGGAGTGGCTGTAGGGAGCCAGAGTGCAGTACAACGAGGCTATAGAGGAACTCACCTAGATTATGAATGAGAAGATGAGGGATACTGGGAACACAGACTTACAGTTGGAAGGGTCCTTAGAAGCCATCTACTCTAACTCCCTTATTTTACAGTTGAATAAACTATGTCCAGAAGAGTTAAGCATTCAGCCAAGGTCACATGAATAGAAGAAGGAATAGACCCAGGATTTGAATACAAGCCCTCTGACTCCAAAGTCAGCACTTTTTTTGCAGTGTACCACATTGCTTAATGGAGATTGGGGGTTGGAAGAAGCTGCCACTTTTCCCCTTTAAAAATACTTTTCTTACAGGGTGCTAACCTGTGTTTTTAGCTGCTGAAGAAATACAAATATTGTCAGCACTCTCTAGAATTTTTTCACCCTGAAACTAAGCAACTCCCACCTTGCCCTAGTTTTAATTTTGCTGGTGAATTTAATTAGTCCTTGTGCCTTTAGGTAGTTTGGGTTGTTTACAAAGCAACAGTAACACTCAGGGAGCTTCCAGGGTAGAGCAATCTTGGTTTACTGAAGGAGGAAACTTTGCTTCTGTGGAAGCATCTTTACTGGCAGGGAGATAGCTAGGTTATAGTGTGTGTGTGTGTGTGTGTGTGTGTGTGTGTGTGTGTGTGTGTGTGTAGGAAGGGTTTGTTCCTGTTTCCGTCCCCCTGATATTCAGCATCCATACTCATGGGTGAGGAATGGGTGTGTGAGAGAAGACCTGCCAAAGAGAACATCTCCTACATTTAGGGTAGGGCTGGCTTATACTGAGTCTCCACCACATCCCTCAAGGGGGTTGTGTTTTAAGAGCTCAGATGCTCAGATTCTGCAATTCTGGATCTGAGATTGTGAATCCCCAACTTTTTAAAAAAATCTTTAATTATTTAAACTAGCAATACCCTATATTTAGGTCTCTACTTCTTATAATGAAATAATTACACCGAAATAACCTAGTGGCTGCTTTTTCCTCAGCATGCATCCATTAAAGTAGAGGGTACATTGATTTTCCTCCCAATGATAAGAGAAGGAAAGGTCATAGCTCCCCCAAAGTCTCATTCCACAATGGTTCATGCCTAGAATACTGCGTCCTCCGCTTAATGAGAATAAGCTATGTGGGCAGTAAAACAATTGTATCATTCCTGCCTTTGATTTCCCAATGGAAATAATATCAAATAATACAATAATTTAAAACGTGTTAAAAATCTTTTATTAAGACTTAAGCAGCACAGCATAATCCATTTGAAACCATAATGGATGTGAAGCAACATTTACTTTAAAGAAAGTCTTTAATTTTCTATTTCTAGTTTATAGCATTACTGAGTCCCATTCTAAGCCACACTAGCCTGAGTAAGCCCAACTCAGGCCCAGGGTCTCATGAAGATCAGAGCACCACAGGACAAACCACGCACATGCATTGTGTTGAAGCCAATGGTTTCCCCAATTACGACATGGTGGAAATGAGGGTTCATTGGGGACACCAGGAGAAAGGAACAAAGGGGTCAAGAGTCGGAGAAATTTTGACCCAATGACAGACGGAGCTAGCCAAAAGGGCATTTGTGGACGAGATGAGCATTTTTAGAGTCAAGGCAAAGGTTATGTCTCTCCGTTCCTCCCAACAAAAACAATTTCTGTAAATTTTAGAAATTATTTTTGAGGCTGGTACAAAGTATCTTAAAAGCCAGGATATGTTTGATCTGGTTCTTTACTGGAGTCTGTGGGGGGTTGTTTGAAAACGATAATCTCCTACTTAATCGAACATTTTCAAACAAGTGTTCAGACAATGAAGAATTCTCAGAGGGCCGAGAATACACCTCCACAGGTTCATATTTTTAACAACATGCTACTTGCCAGAGGAGGGGTCAGAGTTTCAACGCTCTGCCTCAGAGCTGTACCTAGGAATTCTTGTGCCTCAGGCAAGATCAGTTGAGTGTTCTGTGGTCTTAGGAGAGAGGTCATAACAAGAGTGCAAAGGGTTCACTTGTGTGAATGAAGGAATGCTTCAAAGACAAAGCATTTATCAAATGTTTAGTGTGTGCCAAGTGCTTTGTTACATATTTGGCATACAAAGGTAGACAGTCCCCGCTCTCAAGGAGCTCACATTCTAATTGAGGAGAACAACTCACTAAAGAGAGTTAGTCTAGAGAACAAGTAGAAAGTCTCAGAAGTCCCAAGCATTGGGAGAGGAGGCAACTGTCATGCCACAGAATCTAGCTCAATCTACCAAGCGGGTTGGAAGAAGATTAGGCCACCAGAAGAGAGGCACCACTGTGACAGAACCCTGCAGTGGTCACACCACACTGTAGTATTGACGATTGGAGGACTGCTAGGCAACATCAGGGATTAGTTGCTGCTGGGGGAAAGAAACTGAGCTTCCTCCAGTCCCTCTTGTTTTGGTGCAATTGGAAAAATCCCTGGAATTATTCCGCCAGTAATGGCTTGGCTATGCTTTAACAATAAAAATATTGGAAGGATGACTAGGAAAAGTATCTTAAGAAGCGGGGAAGGAAACAAAAGGAAAAAGAGAAAAAAGAAAATTAAAACTAGACCTAACAAATTAGGGTGAGACTAATGGGAAAAAATGTTAACATATTCTACTTTTTCCCCCTAGGGGCAGCTAGGTGGCACAGTGGATAGAGCACTAAGCCTAAAATCAGGAAACAGCTTCAGACACTTACTAGCTATGTGATCTTGGCCAAATCACTTAACTCTGTTTGCCTCAGTTTCCTCATCTGTAAAATGAGTTAGAGAAGGAAATGGCAAATCGCTCCAGTATCTTTTCCAAGAAAACCCAAGATGGAGTCACCAAGAGTTGGATACGACTGAATGGCAAAAAAATGTTTTTTTCCCCTTCTTTTCCACTTCTGATTTCACTCTACTGGAATGGTTCCCTGAAATAATAATAAGCAAGAGTAGATAATAAAAGAAGAAGGCATTTGGAATACCTGCTGTATATTCAACATATACTAAATGATTGTCTTCCCTGGATCTAATCTGACTAATAGAGATTAACAAGAATCTATCAAGAGCTTACTATGTGCCAGGTCTGCAATAGCCATTGGAAATACAAATGCCAACAAAAAGAAAGGTCTTTGCCCTCAAGCATCTTTCATTCTAAAGGAAGAATATACACAATGGGATAAAAAAAAGATATGAAATGGGGGCAATGGGATATGGAAATGGTGGTTAGGTCTGGAGAGTCAGAAGCAGACCTGAGAGAGAAATAAAGATGGTAGGCCTGGGCCTCTCCCCAAAACAGAGCCAACCAATGGGAGAAGAGGACCAAAAGGGTGCAGTGATATTCAAAGATGAAGTGGAAACATTGGGTACCCTAGAAGAAAGTGCCCAAACCATCTTACACTTGATGATAGGCAAGGAGGGCTAGTCAGATTGTAGATGTTAAGTAAGCACATAGCCAAATATTGATACCTGGGTTATTCCACTGTTCATCTCTTGACATACTAACTGTGAACCATTAAAAACTATTCTTTAAATCTAGTTATTCAACTAGTTCTATCAAGTATCGCCTATTCTAATTTCTCTACCTTTCCCCCAAGAATACTATGAAATACTTTATGCTAAGCCACAGTTAAATGGTATTTATCACATTTGTTTCATCCAAAGTTTAGTAATCTTGTCTGAAAAGGAAATGTATTTAATCTTAATGAAGCCATCATGGCTCTTTACAATTATGGCTGTCTTTTTTCTATATTCACTAGCCATCACTTGAGTGATCCCTTCTAGAATTTCCCTAGGAAGCAAAGCAAAACTTACTAGCCTATAGCGTGTAACTCGATTATCTTCCCTTTTTGAAGATCAGGAGATCATTTGTCCTTTTCCAATGCTGTGGCACCTCTTTCGTTGTCTATGATCTTTCAAATGTTACTGACAACTTGGCCATCCCATCTGCTGGTTTCAGTACCTGAGGCTGGAGTTCATAAGGGCCGGTGACTTGAATTCATCGAGGGCAGTCCTGCTGCTTACCAACCCCTTTCTTATCTCGAGGATGATTTTTATGTTAGTCATTTTTTCCTCTCATTTCCTGTGCAAGAGTAATATTCCTTTGCAGAGAATGTGAGGAAAAAAATCAGAAAAATTGAGCACCTTCCCTTTCATCCTCTTGACAGCCATCATTATCCTCTCCATCCCAGGCAAAGATCGCATTTTTTACTAATTCTCCTTTTTCTCTCAATGTGGTTAAAAAACAATTAAACCCCAAATATCCTTTCTGGTATCCTTAGCTTGCCTCATTAATCTCAATCCATTTAGAACTTCGGCATTCCTGAAATTATTTATTGAATTTATTTGAATTATTGAAGTTATTCATATAACTATTATCTGGCTCTGTTTCTAGCTTCTGTAGTATAGATATATAGATATATACATATATATGTATGTGTCTGTGTATGTATAACTGTGTATGTATATATATGTAAATTAATTCTTAATGTATGTATATACACAGATATACATACACAGGCACACAT
>NW_025398025.1:0-3510 GCF_016433145.1 Gracilinanus agilis | reverse complement strand
AAGGAAGGAAGGAAGGAAGGAAGGAAGGAAGGAAATATGCCTTTTTTCCTTCTTATCTCCTCACCCAAAATGAAAAAGAAAGAAAAATAAAAGCTCTATAAACATGTTTAGTCAAGAAAAAACTAATTCATGTATTATCCATGTCCTCCCCAAATTTGTCTCAGTCTATACCTTATGTCTATTAGGAAATAGGTAGCATATTCCATAATGAGTCCTCTGGAATTGTGTTGATAAGAGTTCTTCAGTCTTTGTAACTTGTCTTTTTAAAAAAAATTTATTTTTTCCCAGTTGCATATAAAAAAAGTTTTAACTTTTTTTTTTAGATTTTGAGTTCCAGATTCTTTCTTTTCTTCCCATCCTCCCTCCCTCCCAACCCTTACCCCTCCCTGAGACAGTAAACATGTGATATAGATTTTACATTTGCAATTTTCAAAACATTTTTCCATATTAGTCATTTTTGTTGAAAAGATCTTAAATGAAAAACAAGGAAGAAAGTGAAATATAGTAGAATTTATTCTGCATTCAGACTACATCAGATCTTTCTCTGGAGGCAGATAACATTTTTCATCATGAATCTCTAGGATTTTCTCAGAATAACTAGGTCGGTCATAGTTGTTCATCAAAAAATATTGCTTTCACTTTGTACAATATTCTTCTGGTTCTGTTCGCTACACTTTGAATTACTTCATGTAAGCTTTTCCAGGTTTTTCCAAAATCATCCTGTTTGCTATTTCTTATAACGCAATAGTATTCCATCACAATCATATACCACAACTTGTTCAGCCATTCCCCAACTGGACAACATCTCAATCTTCAATTCTTTGCTACCACAAAATGAGTTTCAATAAATATTTTTTGTATAAAAAAGTCCTTTTCCTTTTTAAAAAAATCTCTCTGAGTTGCAGACCTAGTAGAGATATTGCTGGATCAAAGGGAATGCACAGTTTTAGAATCCTCTGGGCGTAATTCCAAGTTGTTCTCTAAAATGGTTGAATCAGTTCACAACTCTTACCAACAGTTTATTAGTATCCCAATTTTACCACATCCCCTCCAACATTTGTCATATTTGCCAATCTCATAGGTGTGAGGTGGTACTCCATAGTTGTTTTAATTTGCCTTTCTCTAATCAGAAGTGATTTAGAGCATTTTTTCATATAACTACAGAAGGCTTTGATTTCTTCACTTGAAAACTGCCTTTTCCATAACCTTTGACCATTTGGCAATTGGAGAATGAGTTATATTTTTATAAGTTTGACTTGTAAAAATTTTCCAGCTTTCTGCTTTCCTTTAAATCTTGTTTTCGTTGTTTTGTTTCTACAAAATCTTTTTAATTTAATATAATCAAAATTATCCCTCATATCTTATGATGCTCTCTATCACTTGTTTGGTCCCAAATTCTTCCCTTATCCAGAGATCTACAGGTAGACTATTTTATGCTTTAATTTGTTTATGCTATTATCCTTTATAATATCTAGGTCATGTACCTATGTTGAACTTATCTTGCTATACAGTGTAAGATGTTGGTCTATTCTCAGTTACTGCCATAACTATTTTCAACTTTTCCCAGTAATTTTTGTCAAATTGTAAGTTCTTGTCCCAAAATGTTGGATCCTTTGATTTGTCAAACACTAAATTACTATGGTAATTTATTATGAGGTTTTATGTATCTAATTTATTCCACTGATCCACCACTCTATTTCCTTTTTTTAAACTCATCTTCTGTCTTAGAATCAATTCTGTGTATTGGTTCTAAGGTAGAAGAGCAATAAGAACTAGGCAGTGGGGATTTAAGGGACTTACACAGGGTCACACAGCTAGAAAGTATCTGAGGTCAGATTTGAACCCAGGACTTTCCATCTCTAAGCCTGGCTCTCAATCTACTGAGCCACTTAACTACCCCTGGAACCACTAATCTATTTCTCAGCCAATACCAGATTGTTTTGATGACCACTGCTTTGTAATACAGTTTGAGATTTGTGACTCCTAGGCTACCTTCCTTCATAATTTTTTAATTCATTCCCTTGACATTCTTGACCTTTGCTTCTTCTAGATGAATTTTATTATTTTTTCCAGCTCTATAAGATAATTTTTGGGCAGTTTGATTGGTATGGGACTGAATAAATGGATTAGTACAAGTAGAATTGTCATTTTCATTATATTTGCTTGACCTACCCATGAACAATTAAATTTTTCCAATTTTTTAGATCTGACTCTATTTGTGTGAAAAGTATTTTGTAATTAAGTTCATACAGCTCCTGTATTTGTCTTGGCAGATATTTTCCCTACCCTGGGAGTATAAAATACTCCCAAGTATTTTATATTATCTACCATTAATTTAAATGAAAATTTTTCTCTCTCTCTTGCAGCTGGGCTTTGTTAGTAATGCATAGAAATACTAATGACTTATGTGTGGTTTATTTTATATCTTGCAATTTTGCTAAAGTTGTTAATTATTTCAACTGTTATTGCTATAGCTAGCATTTCTTTTTTTTTTTTAAAACCCTTACCTTCCATCTTGGAGTCAATACTGTGTACTGACTCCAAGGCAGAAGAGTGGTAAGGGCTAGGCAATGGGGGTCAAGTGACTTGCCCAGGGTCACACAACTTATAGCTAGCATTTCTAATACAATATTGAATAACAGTGGTGATAATGGGCATCCTTCTTTTACCCCTGATCTTATTGAGAAGACTTCTAGCCTGTCCCCATTGTAGATAATGCTTGCTGATGGTTTTAGATAGATACTACTTATCATTTTAAGGAAAGTTCCACTTATTCCTAACTATTCCTAGTGTTTTTAAATAGAAATAGATGTTATATTTTGTCAAAAACTTTTTCTGCATGTACTGAAGTAATCATATAATTTCTGTCATTTTTTGGTTGATTATACTGATTATTGATTATACTGCTCATTTTCCTAATATTGAACCAGTCCTGCATTCCTGGTGACCACCCACAGTTACAGAGGAGCAATGATGAAGCCAGCATGCTACCAGAGAGGTGCAAAGCAACAAGGTTTAGAATGAGACATCCATTGTTAGACTTGGCCAGAATGCTTGCTTATGTATATTTGTTACACGGGCTTTATTTTTCTTTCTTCTTTTTTGTCCAAGGAGAAGGGACAAGGTAAGAGAGAAAATAAATGTTTCTTAATTGCAAGTAAAATTAAGTTTAGAAAGAAGGGGGGGGCAGCTGGGTAGCTCAGGAGATTGAGAGCCAAGCCTAGAGATGGGAGGTCCTAGGTTCAAAACTGGCCTCAGACATTTCCTAGCTGTGTGACCCTGGGCAAGTCACTTAACCTCCATTGCCCTGACCACTCTTCTGCCACGAACCAATATAGAGTATTGATTCTAAGGTGGAAGGTAAGGGTTAAAAAATAATAAATAAAATAAAATGTCCACCGAGTCATTGACCCCTCCATCTCAGAAGTCAATGAGGGGATCATTTAAAAGAAAGAAAGAAAGAAAGAAAGGAAGGAAGGAAGGAAGGAAGGAAGGAAGGAAGGAAGGAAG
>NW_025398024.1:0-5828 GCF_016433145.1 Gracilinanus agilis | reverse complement strand
AGTAAAAAAAAAAAGAATGCCTTCCTGAATTCTTAATTCTCTTGCCTTCCCTCTGTGGATTGTCTGCTATTTATCCAGCGTCAGGCTTAGAGTCACCGAACCAAGACTCTGGCACAGATTACCTGCATGACCAGAGGCAAAATGCTTTCTTAGTTTAGTGTCTCAGTTTCCTCATCTGTAAAACGAGGGGTTTGTAGTCCTGGCTATCTTGAAGGCCATTTGTAGGTATTTCAATTCTCTGAATCACAGTTTCCTCGTCCATAAAAAGAAATGCTAATATTTACACTACCCTCTTCACAGGATTGTTATGGGAAATTTTAATTAAAAATTTAAAATGTATTTAATATATTTCTGTTAAATTAATATTTTAAAGACATGATTTCATTAAAGTGGCTGCTCCCACTCCTAACATAAAGACCAACTCCTACATTCCTCAGGAGTTACTGAGTTACTATGATCAAAATAATTCATCCTTTCGTTGACAACACTTTGGTGATGAATCCCTTCGATATTAACTAGGTTGATCCTTGAAGGATGCACTCTTTTTTTTTAACCCTTACCTTCCATCTTAGATCTAATACTGTGTATTGGTTCCATGGTAGAAGAGCAATAAGGGTTAGGCTAGTTAAGTGACTTCTCTAGGTTCACACAGCTAGGAAGTATCTACAGGCAGACTTGAACTCAGAACCTCCCCTCTCTGCATCTGAAAGGATGCATTTTTGAAGTCTTCTCTTGTTGGTAGGACCTTCCAGAATTGTCTTCACTGACAAGGCATTCAGGCACTCAGAGTGATTTCTATACCATGAGGAAGGGTTAGAGGAAGAAGCTGATAGAAGGAAAAAAACCCTAAATGGATACAAATTTAATTTTCAAAATTATTATTTACAGCATAAAAGACATCGTCAAAGAGATTAGTACAAGAAAAGGAAATGGACTAAACATGTAGCTAGGGGCAGATAGATGGCACAGTGGCTGGGGTACTGGGCCTAGAGTCAGGAAGATCTGAGTTTAAATCCAGCCTTAGACACTTACTGGTTGTATGACCCTAGGCAAGTCACTTAACTCTGTTTGCCTTGGTTTGCCCATCTGAAAAATGAACTGGAGAAATGGCAAACCATTCCAGTATCTTTGCCAAGAAAACCTCAAATGAGGTCAATGAAGAGTCAGAAATGACTGACCAACAAATACCTATTGTGAGGATAAAAGGAAATAATAGTCATAAAATGCTTTGCAAACCTTAAAGTGCTAGCTCTTGCTAGCAACATATAAATGCTGGCTTTTGTTATTATTATTATTAATATTATATGATCTATTATTATTAATATTATATGATCTATTTATTCCTTCTAGTTTTAACACTTAAAAAAAAAAAAAACTCTTACTTCCAGCTTAGAATCAGTACTGAGTATTGGTTCCAAGACAAAAGGCAACTGAGGGTTAAGTGACTTGCCCAGGGTCACACAGCTAGGCAGTGTCTAAGGTCAGATTTGAACCCAGGACCATTCCTGGTTCTAGTTCTCAAGCCACTGAGCCACCAAGTTACCCCCTAGTTTTGTCACTTTTAAATAGAGTGCCCAGTTTCCTACAAACTACAGAATTTCTTTTCTTTCCTGCATTTCTCTTTTCCATGAAGTTCCAGACCTCCCTTGTCAAGCCGTGTTTGATCTTTACCATGAGATCTTCCTCTTATTGAGAACTCGAACATCCTTGAGCTGGATCATCCCCTCTTAAAACAGCAAAGCAAGAACAATACTTGGGTCAAGAGCATGTTCTGAGCCCCACATTCCACCCCAGAAGGAAATGAGGAAAGGTTCTTAGGACCAGATCCTACATAGGACTGAAAGTACAGCTGCCTCACTTTACTAGTGAAAAGACACATGTACAAAGTTACACAAATCACAACATCAAAAGTTTATAGCTGAAAAGGACCCTTGGTTTCTTCTAGTTCAATTCCCGCATCAGAAAATGTGAAAATTGAGGCCCAGAGAGACTAAGTGATTTCCCCAAAGCCACGCAGGCCATAGCAAAGGAGATGGAGAGTTAAAAGGAAAGTAAGAGTTCATCTAGTCCAACTTCCTCATTTTATATATGTGGAAACTAAAGCCCAGAGAAGTTGAGGCTTCCCCAAAGTCACACAGATCATAGAATCATAGATTTAGGCTAAAGGGAGACTAAATAGTCATTAGTCCAATTCTCTCATTTTTCATACATTGAAATCAAGGCCCATAGAGTTTAAATTCAATTCATTTCAGGGCAGCTAGGTGGGTCAGTGGATTGAGAGCAGGCTCAGAGATGGAGGAGGTCCTGGTTTCAAATCTGACCTCAGACACTTCCCAGCTGTGTGACCCTGGGCAAGTCACTTAAACCCCATTGCCTAGCCTTTACCACTCTTCTGCCTTAGAGCAATTGATTCTAAGATAGAAGGTAAGGATTTTTAAATTTTTCATTTCAATAAATCTTTATTAAGTGCCTACTATGTGCCAGGCATTGGACTAAGCACTAGTGACACAAAAAGAAGGAAGATAGTCCCTGCCCTCAAGGGGCTTACAATCTAGCAGGGGAGACAACATACAAGTAAATATATACAAAGGAAACTATATACAGAATAAACAGGAAATAATTTAGAGAAGGAAGGCACCAGAATTAAGAGGAAGGTAGATTTTGTTTAGGGTTTAAAGGAAACTAGTAGGAGGGAGAGCATTCCAGGCATGGGGCAAAAGAGAATGCCCAGAAACAAGACAAGAGTGTTCCTGGAACAGACTGGAGGCCAGTGTCATTGGATTGAAGAGTACATGTAGGGAAGTAAGGTAAAAGGAGACCAGAAAGGTTGGAGGAGATTAGGTTATGAAGGACAGAGCATTTTATATTTTCTCCTGGAAGCAATAGGGAGCCAGTGTAGTTTATTGAGTAAAGGGATGATTTTCCCAAGGTCAAAATAAGTAGTAAATGGAAAAGTTGGGATATGAACCCAAATCCTCTAACTCTAGGCAAGCTATGCAAGAAAACCCCAAACGGAGTCACCAAGAGTTGGGACAGGACCAAAGTGATTGATGTGGTACAGAGAAGGTGCATAACAGCTCTGCACCACATTGAACAACAAGGACATACTCATACTTCACAGAACGGTTTCACTGCTCTAAATGGGTATTGTTTCTTCCATTCCCACTCTTGGGTTCCCACTAATCCTTGTCTTCCAGAAGGTGTGGCAAAGACAAACCACCAAAGCTTGTGAGGATTCAAAGAATAGAAGGAGAAACCAGTCTCCTTGACTCAAAGAGGGAAGATCTGAACTCCCAGACAGAATCCAAACCAAAGAATCTGAAGATAAAAAAACCCATCTCTGAGTGGAGAGTGGAAATACCTGAGGCTTCCTCACATCCTGCCCTCCCTGCCTGCCCCCCAAGACTTGTTGGCTTTGATGCAGAGAGGATTCACTCTGATTTTGGTCCTGGCCCTACTCCATATCCGTACTCCATACTCCTACATCCTATTTAAATCAGAATCTAGGTGTTGGAATATTTGACTGAGAGATGGGATTGTATAACTGGTATAATTAATACCATTGCTTCCTCTACTCTCAGCAAAGCCCTGTTGTTGTGGAGATTTGCTCCTATTCTGTTTATCCTATATTTCATTTCCATCTCAGCAAGCAAGTTCCTAGAAGGAGGGACCATGTCATTTTTCATCTTGGTATCCCTAAGGGTAGCCAGGTAGCAAAGTGGATAGAGCACTGGGTTTGGAATCAGAAAGGCTCATCTACATGAGTTTAAATCTAGTCTCAGACTTTCACTTGCTAACTAGCTATAACAACAATAATAATTGTTTTCAAATCTCCAATAAGGGGCAGCTACATAGGTCAGTGGATAGAGAACCAGGCCTAGAGAGGGGAGGTCCTGGATTCAAATTTGGCCTCATAGACTTCCTAGCTTTGTGACCCTGGACAAATCACTTAACCCCAGTTGCCTAGCCCTTATACTCTTTTGCCTCAGAAACAAAATGTAGTATTGATTCTAAGACAGAAGGGTTTAAAAAAAAAAAAAAAGAAAAGAAAAAAAGAAACTCCAATGAAGAACCCATGACTTTCCAAGACAGCCCACTTTCATTAGCTCTAATTTTTTTAATCTTTCCCTTCTATCTTAGAATCAATACTAAGTATAGGTTTCAAGGCAGAAGAGAGGTAAGGACTAGGCAACTGGCATCAAGTGACTTTCCCTGGGTCACACAACTAGGAAACATATGAGTCCAGATTGAACCCAAGTCTTCACAATTACAAGCCTTGAACTCTATCCCCTGAGCCACCTAGCTACCCCTTTACCTCTGATTTTAAAGGAATTTCCCTTGAGGTGAAGTATAAATTTGACTCTTTGCAGCCCTCACCTAATCCATCTAGTTCTGCTCTCTGGGGCTTTTCCTCATGACAGCTTGTGAAGTACCTAAGATAGTGATGGTGAACCTATGGCACAGGTGCCAAAGATGGCATGCAGAGTGCTCTCTGTGGGCATGTGGCCACCCTCCCCATGCCCAACCCCACCAAGTTCATGACTAGAAAGTCAGAGGGACTCGGTGGAGCTGCTCCCTCCCCCTCTCCATCATGCCTAAGGACATATTTTCACATCCCCACCCCTTTGCTCAGCAGCCCAATGGGAGTGCACAGGGGGTAGAGTAGCTCACAGGTGGCAGAACCAGAGGGGAGCAGAGAGCTTGGGCTACTCCCCTCTCCCCTCTCTACACTCACTGAGGATATTCCTTATTTCACCCACCCCTTCACCCAGCAGCCCAATGGGAGTGCTTCCTTTCACCCCTATGTGGGATAAGGGGGAGCACACCCAGCACTCGTGGGGCAGAGGAGCAAGGCACATGGTCTCAGGGGCAGGGGCAGGGCACAGCAGGCAGTCTCTAAAAGATGTGCCATCACTGACTTAAGATGTTATCATGTTCCTTCTGCAGCTTCGCTTTTCCAGGTTAAATAGCTCAGATTGCCTCAGCTGATTCTTATATGGCACAAACTGGAGACTCTTCACCATGTAGATTGTCCTCTTCTGTGTGCTCCCCAACTTGCCAATGTCCATCCTAAAATGTGGTACCCAGAACTGAGCACAATATTGCAGATGTGATCTGGCTAGAGACAAATGAGAGCCAACTTATTCCTGGAGGTTACACATTTCAATGCAATCCAAGATTAAATTGACTTTTTTTGGCTGCCATCTCTGACTCATCCTCAACTTATACTACTCTAAAGTTTAAACCTACCAGATCTCTTTTCAGACAAAGTACATTCTAACTCTAACCTCTCCTGTTCTATACTTGTGGGGTACAGATCAATTATTTGAACCCAAGCAGATAATTCCAAATTTATCCATTGAAATTTCATCATGTTAGATTCAACAATTCAACACTATTTCCCAGCCTCCCCAAATATTTTCAGATTGAACTGATTTTCACTCAGTATGTTAGCCATCTCTCTTAGATTCAGGTCATCTAAAAATTCAATAAAGATGTCCTTTATGCTTTTGTCCACGTCATTGGTAAAAATGTTAAAGAGCACAGGGTCAAGCACAGATCTTTGGGACACTGTACCAGAGGCTTACTTCCAAGATGATATTGAACCATTAATGACTATTCTTTGATTCCCACTATTTAACCAATTCTAAATCCAAAAAATATTCTATGGTCTAACCTACCTCTCTCCATCTTTTCCACAAGAATAGCTTGAGAGATATCATCAGATGATTTATTGAAATTTAGCTAATATATCTCTAGCATTCCCTTATTATACCAGTTTAGTAACCTTCTAAAAAGGAAGGAAGGAAGGAAGGAAGGAAGGAAGG
>NW_025398023.1:0-5303 GCF_016433145.1 Gracilinanus agilis | reverse complement strand
GTCCATTACATTCAATTTTACCACAGTATATCAGTCTCTGTGTATAGAGTTCTTCTGGCTCTGCTCCTCGATCTTTTTTTTTAACCCAGCTTCACAGATGTTGATCAGAATGTTCTAAAACAGGCAGTTTTCCAGAGTAAATGGTTAAATATTCAGGATGAAAATTCACAATAATTACATCACTTAAAACTATAAATCAAGGCTAGATTTACTGTTTTGTTTGTCTATATTTAAGAAAATGATAAAGTGAATTCTACATACATTTTCCCCCAGAGCCAGTATTTAAATATTTACCATTTTTTCCCTTTTGAATTATATCACTTGCTTAATAGCATATACAAACATATAAGTGGGGACTTTTGAGATATATTTTTAGGTGGATATGTACCTACAGAGGACCTTCGACCTAGTCTTCTCTTGTGGATGAGGGCACATTTCAGAGGGGTTGTGCTCAAGTGCTAAACAGATCAAAGGAATGTAGAGGTTAAGGATGAACATACAAAATAAATTTCCCTAAATACAAAGCAAAAGTAGAAGAAACAAACTATAGATCTTTAACATTTGTAACTAAAAAACAAGCAAACATAGCACCACACCAATGAACTTTATATATAGGGCACTGAGGTTTCCTAAACACATACATCTCATCCAATTTAAGCCTTTAAAAAATCATGCAACATTGATCAAATTTATAAAAAATCAAATTATTCCCCAATTGATAAATAGTCAAAAGGATATGAATAGGCAATTTTCAGATGAAGAAATCCAAACTATCAATAATCATATGTAAGGCAGGGTTGCTAGCAGAAGCCTTTGCTTTTGCAAATTCAACTGTAAGAAGCCCTGGCAGTTAGGTTTTAGAATGTTCAGAAAGTCAGTTGGAGCCTGAGGCTATAAATAGTGCTGAAGTTCCAACTGAGGGGGCTTTTGTTTTTTGGCTTTGGCTTTGCCTGTTGATTTTGGCTTTTTGGCTTTGCCTTGGCCTGTGCTTTGTCTTTTGGGGCATTTGGACCTAGCTGATTTTTCTGGACCTCTCCCTGGTCTCTCCATCTACATTCCTGCTATTTCCCCTGAATTTCCTTGTGGGCCCTGGGAGGGAGGGTAGGTTTGGTGGTTGGACATCATGGATTTAATTTCTGTAGGCAAGTAGGGCATCCTACATCAAGCCACCCCTAATTTGGTGATTTGCTAAATACTTTACTTCAAAGGCAGTCAAACCTTCCTGCCTGGGAGAGCCGGACTCTCTCAGTATAAACCTCTCCTGTGACCCATTCTCCCAGCACCAGCCTTCTCCCTAGGAGCAGTTATAAAAACCTAAAACCTATTTCCCTTGATTATCCCTGACATTAATAAATCCCCTTTGTTACCTATACAAAGCCTCTGGTGAATGATTGTATTGAAGATTAAGGCAAAGGCTGAAGAGGGAAGAATTATTTCCTTTTATTTTCTTGGGGGAAACCTAGGCATCCATTTTGGGCAGGAAGTACCCAGCCAAGACTTCCTGCAGACATCAATTTCACTGGAAGGGAGGAGCCTTTAATTCCTCCCTCAAAGGACTTTAGAATTTAACAAGAGAAAACCTCAGCCTTGATCTAAACATTTCTGACTGGCCAAATTCCTCTTGTACCATAGAGGTACCTTCCCTGTCTGAAGAACCCAGCCTATTTCCTCTCAGTATCCTCTGTCTCTAGCCTCAGTGAATAAGCCTCTTTGAGTTGCCCTCCTGTATACTCCCATCCATTCCCTTACCTTGCTATATATATACTCCACCTACCTCATTCATTCATCCCTACACTCAGCTATCCCTTTCATTCCTCCTCCAATCACCTATCTCCCTTTATCCCTCCTCATTATAATCATTTTGCCCACTTCTTCATAACACATACAAAAATGTTCTAAATCCTTTCTGATTAGAGAAGTACAAATCAAAAAAACTCTGAGGCATCACCTTATACAAGTAGAGTGACCAACATGAAAGTAAAGGAAAATAATAAATGTTGGAGAGGATGTGCCAAAATTAGGACACTAGTGCTTTGCTGGTGGAGTTGGGAATTCATCCAGCCATTCTGAAAGGCAATTTGGAATTATGCTTTAAAAGAATGTATGTCCTTTGATCCAGCAATTCTACTACTGGGTTTGTATCCCAAAAAGATAAAAAAATGGAAAAGATTCTCTTTGTACAAAACTGTTTATAGCTGCACTTTTTGTGGTGGTAAAAAATTGGAAAATGAAAGAGTATCCCTTAATTGGGGAATGGCTGAACAAATTGTGGTATATGATGGCGATGGAATACTATTGTGTTATAAGGAATGATGAACTTTATGATTTCTATAAGAACTGGAAAGACCTACATGAACTGATGTAGAGTGAAATAAGCAGAACCAGGAGAACTTTATACACATTAACTCAAACACTGTGGGATGATCAAACTCTGTTACTAAATGCTAAGCAGTGACCTAGGACAATACTGAGGGACTTATGAGAAAGAACGCTATCCATATCCAGAGAAAGAACTGTGGGAGTAGAAATCCAGAAAAAAACATATCATTTATCACTTGTTCATATGAGTATATGATTTGGGGTTTTGGTTTTAAAAGATTACTCAATTACAAAAACAATATGGAAAAAGAATTTCAGTGATAATATATGTATAACCTAGTGAAATTGCTTGTCAACTCTGGGAGGGGGGAGGGAAGAGAGGAGAGAGACATCAAGAGTTATGTAATCATGTAAAAAATTTTAAAATAAATTTTTAAAAAGTCATACAGTAAATATGGGCTAATGTGTTTTGTATGAATTTACATATATAATCAATATCATATTGCTTGTCTTTATAAGGGACAAGAGAAGGGAGGAAGAAAATTTAGAACTATTTTTAAATGAATGTAAAATTGTTTTACTTGGAATTGGGACATATTTAATGAAATAAATAAAATATATGAACAGCATCTAAGAAGATCAGAATGGGAAGAAAGGAAAGCAAAAATGAAGGAAGGAAAGAAGAGAGGAAATAAGCATTTTCTCAATGACTATTATGCTCCAGGCATTATATCTAAGGCCAGTACAAATATTTTCTCATTTGACACTCACAGCAACCCTAAGAGGTAAGTACTATGATTATGTCTTTTCCAGTTGAGGAAACTGATACAAACAAGACATTTCTCCAGGACCAGATACTAACAATTATCTAAAGGCAAATTAGAATTAATTTATTTCTGATTCTAAGTCTAACATTCTATCAATTGAGTTAACTAGCAGTCATGATTGATGTTGACTTTGGGAAAATCTAACTTCCATTTCCTTTTCCTGCAAAACTGCCTTAACACTTAAGCCATTTATTTTAGTATTACCATGAGGATCAGACTTTTCAAACATTAAAATGTAATGTGACTGGTTACGGTGATGATAATGATCAGTCAACAAGCATATATTTAGCAATGACAATGTTCCAGACACTGTATTATTCTTTTTTAATTCTTATTCTTTTTCCAGATTAAATATTAATACAATTTTTCTTATTCATTTTTGACATTTTAATTCATATTTTCTTTCTCTCTCCCACTCTTCTCATCTCATATTCCCCCAAAAGCAAGTAATATGAAATAGGTTGTACATATTTTATTGTATGATACTTATTTCCATGTTCAACATATTGGGAAACAAGACACATATTGCTTACAATATGGAAAAAATTGGGGAGGAAATAAAGTGTAGAATATTTTTTGGTATTCATTCATTCTCTGTCAATTCTTTTTTTTGGTGGTTGTTATCCTTTTTAACTCGTGAGTCCCTGTAGCTTTCCTAGATCCTTGTCTTGCTGATAAAAGTTCAATCATTCAAAGTTGATTACCATATTCTGTTATTGTCACCATGTACAATGTTTTCCTGGTGTAAGAGTGAAAATATATATATATTAAGGTGTGGCCGCCAGGAATCAATAATTCATAATTAAAATAGACCCAAGTCAGGATTGGGTTTAAGGTAGTTTATTTACAATTAGGAAGGTAGAAGGTAGGGAAATAGGGAGAGAGAGTCTGGAAAGGCCAAGGTAGGCCAAGGAAGTCAGCCTAACTTACCCACATGACAACTCAGAGTGGAAGCTGCCTGAGGTCTCAGCAGAGATCCTTCGGCATCAAGTTCAAAGCAGGAACTCCCTCAACAGGAAGTAACCAACATACTTGAAGAGATAGTGTCTTTGGTCACTTCCTATGGGTCCACCTCTAATTCAAGTGGACAAATGGCAGCCCCTACACTGATTTGGACTGCCCAAAAGGCAGTCCCTTGTTCTTGATTTGTTACTTATTGTCACGTGTGGGTAACTCATCTCCCCTCCCCACTAAGAGAGGTGGGAATGACATTATCTCTGGTGGCTAGAGTTTTAACTATAAATGGGCTAGAGCTAATTCTATTTACACACTGGTTTTGCTTATTTTAATGTGCATCATTTCACATAAGCTTTTCCATATTTTTGGACAATCATTCTGTTTGTTATTTCTCATGGCACAATAGTATTTCATTACAATCACATGCTACAACTTGTTTAGTCATTCCCCAACTGATAAATACCCCTTCAATTTCCAGTTCTTTTCAATCACTAAAAGAGTTCCTCACAAATATTTTTGTGCAATTAGGCTTCTTTTTTTTTTTGCTTTCTTTGGAATATTAGACCTAGTAATGATATAACTATATTAAAAGGTATCTACAGTTCTCTGTCCTTTGGGCATGGTTCCAAATTACTCTCCAGAATGGTTATATCAGTTTGTAGGCCCACCAACAGTGCATTGGTGTTCTAATTTTTCTATGTCTTCTCCCAACATTTATCATTTTCCTTTTTTGTCATGTTATCTAGTCTGATAGGTGTGAAGTGTTATCTCAGAATTGTTTAATTTGCATGTCTAATTAATAGTGATTTGGAGATTTTTTTCATATAACTAAAAATAGTTTTATTTTCATCTGGGAATTGCCAGTTTAAATCCTTTGACCATTTGTCAATTGGAAAATTCTTTGTATTTTGATATATTTGAATCAATCCTCTATATATTTGAGAAATGAGGCCTTTGTCAGAGTGACTATCATATACTTTTGCTATGAAATAGTTTTATCAGTTTGTTATATGCCTTTTAATCTTGTTTACAGTGATTTTGTATTGTACTAGATCCTTTAGATTCAAAGGCAAAAATAAAAGTCCTTTACCTCATAAATCTTATAGTATTTTGGGGAAACAACATGCATACATTTAAGTGTACACAAAAAATATATATATGTATACATACATACATACATATATATACATACATATATAC
>NW_025398022.1:0-1056 GCF_016433145.1 Gracilinanus agilis | reverse complement strand
TCCTATAAATATTGTAAAACATATAGTTTCTTTTCATTTTTCTCTGATCCTCTTAAGAAATAAATCTAATAGTGATATTACTGAATCAAAAGGTAAATAGTTTTATAATTTTTTGAGTATAATTCAAGGTTCAATTCTTTAACATTTGCCTCCATTAATTCTCTTAGATTTTCCCAGCATATTCTTATATATTTTCAACGAAATTACGTGTAAATTTTGGAATATATTAACTTCTTGTCTTCATTGTAGTCAATAAAAGGGTTATTCATAGAATTACCTTGTGAGCTAAGTGCAAGCATTATCTAAAATACTTGTCACCTGATTACAAGCTAATTGCATCTTTCCACTGAGATTTCACTATTTATGGCTAATAATTATCAATAAGCTATAATTATCAAATGTCTACCACACAAAGCCCACCATATTAGACTCTGGTAGACAATACTACTCAAAATATAGGCAACATAATACCTGCCTTCTGAGAATCTAAAACCTGATTGGATAAATACCATGTCTTACATGCAATGAATACTTTTACATATATATGTATGTGTACATATATACCTATATAAAGAAAGCATAGAGCAGTGGGCTTGGCATCAGGAAGATTTATCTTTATGAGTTCAAATCTGGCCTCAGATACATACTAACCTAGCTATGTGACTGGGCAAGTCACTTAATTCTGTTTGCCTCAGTTCCCTAACTATTAAATGAGCTAGAGAAGGAAATGGTAAACCAATCTAGTATATTTGCCAAGAAAAACTCAAATCGGGTCATTTAGAGTTGCACATACCTGAAATGATTATACAACCCCACCACCTAAATATGTGTGTGTATGTGTGTGTGTGTGTATATATATATATATATATACATATATATATATATATATATATCACTTGACATTTCATCCTATACAGTTTGTCACTGTTCCCTCTTTGTAAACTTATTCTAGTTACCATGTGGGTAATAACAATTTTTCTTCTAGGGATAGAAATCGATTGAACTTATTGGGTCCCTTAAAGAAAAGAAATCCACTCCTACTCTCTTGATTACCTT
>NW_025398021.1:0-6945 GCF_016433145.1 Gracilinanus agilis | reverse complement strand
GGGATAAGAGGAGTATGAATCAGGCAACCATGTTAAAAATGTATATTAATAAATGTTAAAAAAAAATAAAATAAATAAATAAATAAATAAAATGAAAACTTTAAAAAAAAAAAGAGAGAGAGGGAAGAGCCCAATCTAAAATACTCTCGGCTTTTGGGGAAGGTCTCAGAGCAATTAGCTCTTTTTCTCCCTTAAGAGTAGGCATTGAATACAAAATTAAATAGTATGAGCAAGCCAGCATAATATTATTTAATCTGACCAAGATCAGATGTTCTGGATCAATCTACTATCCTTAGAAACAGATATATTTGAATATTGCTCTTGTAAAATGAAACTATAATAAATTTAATACTTGACCCAAACAAGTTACAGAGGATTGTAGAAATGGGAAGGAATTGTTGGCAGATTCAACAGAGGCGTCTCAAATTGACAGCAGGAGGTCAACAATCTCTGGAATCACTGAAATATATTAAATAAACATTCATAAAGATAGGTTTAAAACTAGTCATGTTTCCTCATTTTTCTATGCCATCCAACTCCCTTAACTTGATTTTTCTAATCCTGTCAATGAAAGCATCAATTTTAGAGTCACCCAGGTTCAAAACATCAATTTCTTTTTAATTCAAAGAATCACAAAATGGACTGAAAAGACATTAAAAATAATCTAATCCAAGTCCTTCACATATAGGGTAGGAAACTGAAACACAATAGGTCGAGTTATTTGTCCAAGGTCAAACTAGGAAGATCAGATCTGTCAGCAAATTTGGTACTCAATTCTATACTTTGTACTATACCAGTGATGGGCAACCTTTAGAGCTTAGTGTGTCAAATTTCGCCAAAAAACTGAGCATAAGTAGGGTGGTATGTCACTTTGAGAAAAAAAACACATAATTTCATGATATTTATAGTTTCAATAACAAAAATGTATAATTCTAATATATAACTGTATTTAATAAACATAAGGAGGTAAATTAATATAGGTAGAATTGTCATCTATAGAGCACAGAGTATCTACACTACACTACAGCAAATATTTCATCCACGGCATGTGGCCTCATACTTCTCTGAATGTGGCTACATGTTGCCACATGTCATTGAAAATGACTACGTGTGTCAGTGCTGACAAACATGTCATAGATTTGCCATCACCATACTAAACCCTTTCCTGTTAGTGTCTCATTATCAATTTCCACTTTTTTTTGAAATGTCTCTGTTGTATGCTTCTTCAATTTATTTTCCATTACTATATAGACATGTATAAATTAGTTGGGACAAGCAATAACTATAGTTTGGCTTCATTTCATTTCAGCAATGTTCCTATGCATGTGCTTCTATGGAAACTACATTAATTCAGAACATCTGATCTTGGGTAGGTGTGGAAGGCCAATTGGAGAAATACAGTCATGATGCCTGTTATCTGGATTCCCTTTGTGACCAATCCAGGCTGAGGCAGTCTTTGTGTTTGGTCCTGGTAACCTGAGCCCTGAAAAGCTCTGGTACCAGCAGGTTGGTTAATCCAAAAACAACTTGACCCCTCCAGGAGGCTATTGGAAGTCATTTAGAGAAATAGAGTCTATAATAGATATTTTATCTGGATCCCATTACAAAATCATTGGCAAGTAAAACTGTGTGTATGATTTTTTTCTGCACTGCATGTCAGGATGCAGACAGAATGGGTTATCTAAGGTAAAAATCTGAGACTCCTCTTTTGACTCCTTTTCAGATCCCAACCTTTTCTTAATATTCTTATTGGAAAGCTTTGAGTCCTTAGCAGACAAGCAGCTACTAAGTTAACAATTTCTCTCCTTGATAATTAAGAAGCCTGAACTCCAAAAAATATATTACTTAGATAATCAAGGCCAGAGACAGACAAAGCTAGACATGACTTTATCTGACCAGGTGCAATCCTGTAAATCAAGAGTACAAGACTCAATTAGTAAAAATCTCTATGAAATATATTTCTGCTCCCAGAATTAACCTCCTACTAATTGGTGGTTGGAATTTGGCCTTTGACCTTGTACCTATCTCTCTACTTTTTAGACTTTAATGGGTTTTGTATAATTTGTAACCCTGTCACAGCTGTGATTCTTTCTCTGTGCTCTTTGTGTGAAATCAATATATATTTAACTCAAGACTCCATGGAGTTGAAGCAGTTATAAGCTAAGCATTTAGTCTGACTGTTCTCATTCCATCCAACGCCACTAAACGCCACTCTGAACTCCCAGAAATATAGAACTGGCTCTCTATAGATAGGAAAATTGGATTGAGCTGCTTTGCTCACAATTTTCTGTTGGGTATGTACAAGATTTCAGGCAATGCTTCAATGTTTTCTTTTGTTTTTAATTCTCTAGTTTAAGAATGAATACTACTTCAAAGAAAAAGTTGTAGCAAAAGTTGAAGCCTTTAAAGGTAACACTTCTGTTAGAAATATTGTAACATTTGTTAGTTAGGGGAAGTTAAGTGTTTATATGGATCATTCCGGCTGAAAATTAAACAGGTTTAGTAGCACCAAAATGAGAAGAAACTTATGGTAAAAAAAAAATACTATTTCTAAAAATACCCCAAATAATCCTCATAGGATAAGCCTAAACTTTCAAGAGACATGAAAGCTAAATAAACTAGTCAAGGTATGAACCCAAATCTTTTCTCTACAAAATCTATCACTTTATTCAATGTATCATGCTGCCTAAAAATTTATTTTATAATGTAGTTGTAATGCCTCCCAAACCTTTTGGGTGATCTGATTTCTTACATATGAACCTGAATATCTTTAGGATTTCTATAATCTACCAACAGTTTACTTTCCCAACCTTAATCACTAATCCTCCAAATCTAATTGTTTATTCTCCTTAGACAAGGCCCTTCATTTTCCCATTTCCCTTTTCCATGTGTTTTTGTTCTTTCTCTTTGATCTCTTCCTATCTTAATCTTATGTAATAATGATAATACTAAAAAGAAATCACAGAGCTATTTGTGTAAAAAAATAATTTTTAAAATACTGAATCAAATATTAGCTAAATGAATTCTGTTACATTAAGAAAATTATTAGCAAAGATTGGAAACTGAGGGGATATCCATTAGTTGGACAATGGCTGAGCAAGGTGCGTTATATGATTATAATGGAATACTATTGTGCTATAAGAAATGATGAAAAGGATGATCTAAGACAAACCTACATGAACTAATGCAAAATGAAGTGAGAAGAATGAGGAAAACATTGTACACAGTAAGAGTAATATCATATCATGAACATTTATGAATGACTTAGCTATTCTTGGCAATGCTGTGATAAAAGAAAATCTTCAAGGATTCATGATGAAAAATGTCATCTACCTCCAAAGAAAGACCTGATGGAATCTGAATGCAGACTGAGAAATACTATATTTTGCTTTATTTCTTTACTTTTATTTTGTTTCTTTGAGTCCTTTTTCACAAAATAGCAAATATGAAAATATTTTTTACATTATTATACTTGCAAAATGTTTATCAAATTCATTTTTGTCTCAGAGAAGGAAGAAGGAAAGGAGAGAGGTAAGGAAGGTGAGAATTTGGCTTAAATATTTTTTAAAGGATACAATTTTTTTCATGTAATTGAGAAAGATAAAATTTCAAAGAAGAATTTCAGAAAAGAAATACAATTATTCATCATGAACAGAAAAGTTTAATACCAGGAATACAAGGGCAGTTTCATAACAGAAAGAACATCAAGATTATAAAATATATAAACCAAAAATCTAAACTATGGTTAAATCAATATATACACAACATCCATCAATGAGTTATGTTTGTTTTGCCTAATTTTTAAAAAATCTAAAAATAGGTTTTTAAACTATTTATTTGTTTGTTTGTTTTTAAAGAGATATTTTCCATGTTTACATGATTCATTTTCTTTTCCTCCCTTCTGTTCTCCCCCTTCCTAGAGCTGTGTAATATTAAAAAATGAATATTGAATCAAATGTAATATGCTAAATGTAATATTTAGAATTTGGTTTGTAAATATAATATTAGTTAAAAACGATTATTTTGGACACTGTTTATAAAAATAATTATCCCTTAAGTCATAAGGATGATATTAGCTTTAATATAAACACAGACTAAGAAAAGAATAGGAGGGAAGGAAAGAGAAAAAAATATTTCCTAGCCTGCCACTCTAATCTTACCATCCCATGAGAGCATCTTTGGCCCTAGCCACCATCCTCCAGAGAGAAACCCCAGGCCCATCTATGTTCTCATTTTTATAGTCCTCCTTCTCCACGTCACATCCTTTCCCTCTGCTCTTGTATACCACATCTCAGGAATCAATCAAAGTCTCTCTAACCCGGACCTGTAACCCCTAGGTCCAGGTTGCTAATGGGTTGGCTTGGATGAGCAGAAAGTTCATGATCCTGGGAAAAAGGGGTTCCCTTTACACAATACCCCCTGTGATTCTTGGGAAGACAAGCATGTAAATCTCCCCGATTTACATGCCTAGTCTCCCCAGTGAATCATTTCACATAACCAGTTTATATTTCTAAAGATCTCTTACTAAAGGACCATATGATATTGCACTTTCTAAGAAGAAATTACAATAATTTGCGGATAAGAGGGAAATAAAAGAAAAAGAAAGCAAAACCAGTGATTAGTGGGCACATTGACAAAAAGTCATTTAGGAGGAAATTCCCTTTGGCATAAGAGTTTACATTCAGAGTAAATGTGTTCAACCCCCTTCAGTTCAATTCACTACATCCCAAAGTTCATTCTAGATCTTTTGATACAGTGTGTTAGTTTCTACAGGCTTCTTTATGGATTCTTCTTCAAAAAGTTCACTTTCTTGATTCGGGGAGTTAGCTAGCTTCTTTTCCTGAAATTTCTCTCCAAAAAAAACTTTTTTTTAATATTGAATTTTATGAAAATCATACAATCTCTCCTGAGGAAGGTGTTGATCAACACCCAGATGAACTCAGGATACATAGTTGAGTTATGGAGTATATTAATCAATTCTCAAAAGAAAATCCAAAAACACAAAAAAATAAAAAATAAAAGAGTAAAAATTAAATTATGGGGAAAAAATATCAAAATCAAATTGTATATAAAAATTCTGAGTAAACAAGAATAAGTCCATAACAGGTTCTTGAATCAGGGCCCAATTAAAGTGATTTATGTCCAACAAGCCTGTAGAACAATTGTAACAATTTACCACTTACTCATTGGTAGCCAGGACTATAGAAAATTGACATACTTTAAAGAAAGAAAAGGGCCTAGATTTTCTAGTAAAAGAGAAGTATGATTCCCTGGTCTGATTTTAACTTCACTTTCAGGGAGAGGGGAGTTGAAATGGCAGCCAAATAGAGGTAGTGGTCAGAAATCTAGCATGGGGAAATCCTGCATCCTCAAACCTCAAAACAAGTCCTATGGAGACTTCCAGGCTAAGATGGCTGCAGAGTAGAAGCAAGGGTTTTATTCTCCTCACCACCAATCAATATAAAGTGACTCAAAAGGACAAAAAACAAAATCAGATGAGTGAAGGGGCTCTACTGTAGAGTGAAGCCTTGAAGGTAAGCAGGATTTCAGCATTTCCATGCTATAAGGAGGTAAAAATATTCCTACCAAAGCACAAGTTGATCACCCATCTCCCAACTACACTTATAGGTCCAGAGTCAGAGTGAGAGCAGGGCAATCTGTAGGTTCTCAGGAGGCTGGCTGAGGACACCACAGAATTATCCCCAAGAGCAACAGGAGGCTGAGGAACATGGAACTTGGGTGCAGAGATAGAACAGAGAGGGGCTGCCCATAGCAGACACAGCAGAGACTGAAAAATAGCCTCAAGGCAAAAACTGCTCTGTAGCTCAATACACAGAGACCTGCCTACCCTCCTCACTCAGACTTCTGGCTGGAAAGGGAGAAAAAACTATCACAGCAATGGCCACCAAAACCCAAGAACTACAATCTACCAAAAAAAGTAAGAAAAAGTTTCTGACCCTGAATAAATTCTACAGAGAAAAGCAGTATAGTACAGAGGAGACAGCAGAGGGTGACAAACAAGAAAAGACATTTAAACTTTCCAAAAGAATTGAGATTGATCACAAACTATACAAATATATACAAAATATCAAATTGAAGTGTGAGAGCCAAATAGGAAAGACAGGAGAAACTTGGCAAGAAAAGTATGAATAGTTCAAAAAAGAAAATAATAGTTTAAAAGATAGAATCTCCCACTTGGAAAAAGAAGCCCAGAAATCACATGAAATGATAAGCAAATTGGAGACCATAACTGACCTGCCAGAATACATGAAAAGCAGGATAGACCAAAACAAAATGGAAAATCAAAAGATCATAGCAGAAAACCAGTTTTTAAAGACTAGATTGAGCAAGTAGAAGCTAATGATATCACAAGACAGAACAAATTAATAAAGCAAAGTCAAAAGAAAGATTAAAGTAGAATGAAACAGGAAATATCTCATTGAGAAGTTGGTTGACTTGGAAAACAGGTCCAGGAGAGACAATTTGAGAATCATAGGTCTACATGAAAACCTAGAAATAAACAGAAATCTTGACATTATATTACAAGAAATTAACCAAGAAAACTGCCCTGATATTCTTAAGCAAGAGGGCAAAATAGACATTGAAAGAGTCCATAGATCACCCTCTACATTAAATCCTCAAAAGACAAACCCCAGAAATGTAATTACAAAATTCAAGAGCTTCCAAGCTAAGCAGAAAATATAATAAGAAGCCAGAAAGAGAATATAATACAAAAAAAAGTGTGGCCATCACCAATCTACTGGATTGCTACAAAACCCACCAGGGGGCAGTATCACCCACTTTGGGAATGACTGCTCTAAATGATCACCCTAGTGAAAATATTAATAATATGGAACTGGTTCTTTTTTTTTAACATTTATTAATATTCATTTTTAACATGGTTACATGATTCATGCTCCACCTTTCCCCTTCAACCCCCCCCCC
>NW_025398020.1:0-9195 GCF_016433145.1 Gracilinanus agilis | reverse complement strand
CTTCTCTTCTCTTCTCTTCTCTTCTCTTCTCTTCTCTTCTCTTCTCTTCTCTCTCTCTCTCTCTCTCTCTCTCTCTCTCTCTCTCTCTCTCTCAACACAGATTTTATACCACCTACTGTTCTAAACACAATGATCAAATCAATCCTGCAATTACTTTAGAAAAAGGTTTGTCCTTTGGCTCCTATATGGATTAACTCAAAATCCATGTGACTCCAAATATTAATGCTTGGTTTCATCAGTGTAAATACCTTGATGTGCTGCATCTTCCATTAAAATGGGATTGTCTCAATGACAAGGGATTTCTTAATTTAATATTTAAATCCCAAGAACTTTGATAGTTCCTAGCACATAATGATTCATAAATAATTTTTCATTCATCCAAAAAATTCAAATACATGAATGGCATGTTACAAAATGATCATAATTAAATGTTATTTCCTCCTCTGACTATAATTACCTAAATATATAGTTCATTAGTAAATGCTTATATAAAAAAGATTTATATCAAAGAGCAATAAAATAGGATTCTTTTATGATACTTATATGATCACAGTTTCAAAAACAGTGATTTTGAAACCTCATGAATATTAATTATCTACTCACTTCAGAGGTGAAGAAACTAAAGCCTGAAGAAAGAAAGTGACTTCTCTAAGATTGCTCAAAATCTTAATGGATATGGGCATTGTGCTTTCTGACTACACACCTAGCATTCCTACTACTGAATATCAGATATTTAATTAAAATCACTTTTCCTTAAGTCTAGTTTATTTCAAGGATGTGGAAAAATCTTTCAAACTAGGTCCCAACCTATCTTTAATTTACCATTTAAGACTTAAAGACTTAACCATTAGCTAAAAATTTTATACAACTAACCTATGACCTTAATAAATATCAGAGGTAGTTTTTGAAATCAAGCAATCTTGATATAAACTCCAGTATTTTGCCAATACACCACATTGCTTCTCTGGATTAAAATAACTGGTAAGAAATTATTCAGAACTGGTTGTTGAACCTATCACTAAACAATGAATATATTTGGCATATGGCCTCAGTTTCTTTCTGGACTTCTCAGAAAACTTTTGCATGACTTCAGGGTAAATGAATGCATCTACCTGTCACTTTGATTAAAAAATCTTTCAGAAGTAAATTTATTTTTATGAGAATTCGGGGCTGACAGATAACAATGGCAGTTATTAGAACATCAATGAACATAGCAATTTTTAAAAAATATGCTTTCTAGCCTTTATTTCTCCCCTTCTATTTTAAAGGGAAAAACATTTTTATCTGTTTATCTTTTGTTAGAGGTGAGGATAGAACCTACCTCTCCCTTAACTTGTAATCGCTAAGATGTGAAGGATGCTTGAAAGGTATCTAGTTTTATATGAATCCATTAGCTAATATAATTTGTAGTTCTAATAGATCACCAACTAACAGAATATCATAGATAAGAGGAACCCCAAAGGCAATTTAGACCCACCTATAGGAATCTACTTCCACTCATAGAAATTTCTCTAAAATCTGAAGAATACAGCCTATTTCCTCTATACTACAAATTCAATTTCTAGAAAACTTTTTTATATTGAGATACTTACACAGTCATTTAAAAAAAAATTGACCCTTTGCTCCTAGCTGTAACCTCTGGGATAAAGTAGGAAAAATCTATTCTTTTCAAAATGGCAGAATTAAGCATTTTTGAAGACAGCTGTTATTCTCTTTAAGACTTTTCTTATCAAGGCTAAAAATTCTTAGCTCTTGAAATCAAGCCTCCTATATATTTAATCCCTAGTGTATTTACCATCTTGATTGATCTCTGTATATGAAGCAGTATCATGAAACCCTTCTGAAAATATGATAATGTCATCCAACCAGAGAAGACTACAACTGAGCTATTACCACCCAAGTCTTTGATACTGTGCCTGTCAAGCCATTCATAGAGCTCATTAGGAGTATTTTGGCAACTCATAGCATATTCTTGATATATTTTGAATTTATAATGTATTAAAATAATTTTTTAGGTACACATATACACAGACGATCAATACACATAGTCTTAGAGCAAGAGAATTCCTATTCTGGATATACTTGTTGGGATTTTATCCAGTTCATAGGGTTTGTTTTTTTCCCCTTTGCATCTTTGCTTGAAGTTGTTTTGACCTCATTGTTTTCTTCTGGGTTTGCAGCAACTGGCTTTTTTCCTGTTGTGATAGTAATGTTTTGCAGTCAAATTCTTTTCATTGTTGTTGTTGCTGTTGTTTGCTTACTTTTTAAGCCTATTTCTTGCCATTGAACCTGATGGTAAAGTTGGGACTAATTCCTGGCATTAGAGGGAGGGGAATCATACTCAAGTTCAGGCTTTTTTGCACTGACGTTTTCATATCTAATTCTGGTGGTTTGGAAGTATTTGATACTTCCAAGAGGTGTGGCCATTGCCCTATTTATATCTCTGCTTTGGTCATTGACCTGAAAGGTCCTCTGTTCCTTTGGGTTTTTCAATCACTATTTCTCCTCAATACCCCTTCTCCTTTATAATAGGAAGTGATACTTCTCAGTGCCTCTGATTTCTTTTGGCCAAAATTTATTATTCCCATTATTGAAATATGACCTGGAAATGGGTACTGGCAAAGGAGCTTCCAAGAAGCATCTAGTCCTTCATTCAATTCTAGCACAGAGGTACCCTGTTATCTCTTTCTGACAAGGGACCAGATTCCCTTACTTCCTTGAGAGTTGCTAAAGATGTTAATACTTCTATCACCAAAATCTATTCCCACAATTACTATTATATCAATGTTGACTCCAGGCTTGTTTCTAACCCCATTTCATAAGTCTCTCTTTAAGACTTACTAAGTTTTCTTAAACTGAAAGAATATCTTACTATGACATTACATGGCTCTTCTTTTCCTAAATTCATTTTGAGACATTATTTTTCAATCGTTTGGAGAGAAATATTTGGAGAGAAACTGAATGTTAACTGTAGTCTGCCATTTCTGTTCTGCCCCCATAATGCTGGCTTGCTTTTTCATGAAACATGAAAATCAAACACAGATTATTAGATTTGGAAATTAGGCTATTGGTAAAATCTGTGAAAGAAGTTTTAATACATTTCAAATGGAAAAAGCCATATTACAAGGTGCTAAGGTCAGTAGCAGAGGAAACAGAATTACCTGGCAGCTTTCAGTATTCCCAGTTCATAGGGGGGAAAATGCTGGGGAAAATGAGCAAAGAGCAAAAGAAACCCAATAAAGAACAAAGAATTCACAGATCACCTGCTACAATAAATTCCGCAATCACACCTCCCAGGAATGTGATAGCCAAGTTCAAGAGCTCCCAGACCAAGAAGAAAATATTACAAGCAACCAAAAAGAAAAAAATTCAAATATCATGCAATCCCAGTCAGGATGACACAGGATCTGGAAGCTTTCATATTGATAGACCATAAGGCTTGGAATATGATTTTCTGGAAGGAAGGATAACTAGGTTTACAGCCAGGTATCACCTACCCAATCAAAATTGACTATATTCATTCAGAGGAAAGCATGATCATTTAATTAAAAAATGATTTCTAATAATTCCTAGACTTAAGACAATACATAAACCAAAAACTTGATGTCCAAATGCAAAATTCAAGAGAAGCGTAAGAAGGTAAATAAAAAAAGAAATGTAAGGGCTTCAATAAGGTCAAATTACTTATATTCCTGTATGGAAAAATGATGTTTGTAACTCTTAAAAGTTCTTATCATTATCACAGTAATTAAAAGAAGTATACATATACAAGGAATTTAGTAGTAATTGTTTAGGATGATATGTAAATAAACAAACTAGTGGTGATGTAGAGAATTGTACTGATAAATATGAAGAGAAAAGTAAAATGGGATAAATTATATCACATAAAGAGGCATGGGGTCTGGGGGGAGAGGTGACTTTTACAATAGAGGAGAGGATGAGGGTGGAGAAGGGTATTACTTAAACCTTCCTCCCATTGGAGTTGGCTCAGAGAGGGGAAAATGGCCAGATTCGCTGGGGTATAGATTCCTATCTTACTCTAAAGAGAAATAAAAGGAGAATAAGAAATGGTGTGGTGGGGAGGGGAGTAATATAAGGGAGGGAGAAGTTAAATTAGGGAATGATAAAAAAGACCCATAGAGAAGTATGATGGGAATAAGAAGGGTGGTGGTGGTAAAGGGCGTGATTAAGGGAGAGGGAAGGGGAGGAGTGACTAAAAGCAAAACTCTGGAGTGGAGGGAAAGAGTAAAAGGAGAAAGGGCTGTATTAAAATAAGAAAATGAAATGGAAGGGAATACACAGATCGTAATCATAATTGTGAATGTGAATGGGACAAACTCACCCATAAAAAGGAAAGAGCAGAAATTATTAAAAAATAGAATTCTATCCTATGTTATGTTGTTTATAATAAACATACATGAGGTTGGTAGACAGACAAAGAGTAAAGGCAGAGGCCAGAGAAGAATATATTGGGCTTCAACTGAGGCAAAAAAAGAAACAACCCAGAAATAGCAATTCTGATTTCAGACAAAGTTAAAGCAAAAAATATCTGAATAAAAGAGACAAGGAAGGTAATTACATCTTGATAAAAGGCAGTATGGATAATGAAGAAATATCAGTATTTAACATATATGCCTTAAATGGTATCACATCCAGATTTTAAAAGAGAAACTAAAGGAGTATAAGGAGGAAATTGATAGGAAAACTATACTGTCGGGGGACTTCAGCTTTCCCCTATCAAAATTAAATAAAAGTAACCAAAAAAATTAATAAGAAAAAAGTAAAAGAAAATGAATGAAATTTTAGAAAAGGTAGATTTCATATATATTGGGAGAAAAATTGAATAGGGATAAAAAGGAATATACTTTCTTTTAAGCAGAACCTGTTACATATGTAACTTTCTCTTATAAAGGTATAATTTCTCAAATATATAAATAACCAATCAAATTTATAAGAATCCAAGTCATTCCTTAATTAATAAATGGTCAAAGGATATGAATAGGTAGTTTTCAGATGAAGAAATCAAAGGTATCAATAATCATATGAAAAAAAAAGTGTTCTAAATCCCTCTTGATTAGAGAAATGCAAATAGGTACCACCTCATACCTATCAGATTGGTCAATATTACAAGAAAGGAAAATAATCAAGTTGGACGGAATATAGCAAAATTTGAAAACTAATGCATTGCTTGTGGAGTTGTAAATTGACTTAACCAGTCTGGAATTAGTGGGGTGTGTGTGTGTGTGTGTGTGTGTGTGTGTGTGTGTGTGTGTATCATTATCTTCTATATCAATTGTCATCAGATAAATCTTTTTTAAAAGAATTGAAAAATAGTCACAAACCCACAGGAAAGAATATCAAACTCATTTAGGATATAAGATATCTATAGGTATTCTTAATTCTTTATAAGATATCTATAGGTATTCTTAAATATTTTCTGGCTTTTCAATATATTGATCAATCAAAGTTATCCAAATATCCTTCCTCCTTCCTTTGTTACATATATTGTCTCTCTGGAAAAGGGATGGGGGTGGAATCCATGGAGAACTATTGTAATATAGGATTATTAACTTTGCCATGTTGGCTTGGGGCAAGCTGTCAGTTGCCCTGGTTGGAATGTTGACAGTGGCATGAGCCACAGGGCAAGCAACAACTGGCCAGTTGGGCCAAGGGTATATAAAGCCCTGGAGATCCACTGTTCTTTACTGACTTCTCCCCTGACCTCTCACTTATCTCATGCCCCCTAGGGCCTTGGGAGGTAAGAGCAGGAATGTGGGTACTGGTTAGGCCTAGAATAGGGTTAAACCAATTCAGCAGAACAACTTATCAATACTATCAGCACTACTGACAAACCTTTAGTCAAAGATAAACTTTATTTATTATCTCTAGACCACATCACTGTTGCCCAGGGGTGCCTGCCCTGGGTCAGAAGAAGAGCATCCTGACAAGACCTATTAGCAACTTGAGTCAGATAAATCTTTCACCCTTAATTCTTAGTGCTTCCTAACCCTCCTTCCACAACCTTATTCCCAATACTCCTGTTATCAAGAAACCCCTTAGCCTTAACCTGAGAACTTAGTGTTTTTTTGCCTACCTTCTAAGTCTAAGCAAGGACAGCCAACAGGAAAGGTTCTGATCAGTTTTCACCTGGGATAAACTCCATTGCCATAGAACAGGAAGTCTAATATTTACTTCCTGTCAACCTACTAAACACCAATAGGAGGGTACTTCCTTAGCAGGAAAGGGGCTGGAAATTAGACATCTTAAAGGAACCTGGTGTCTAGCTGTGAGAATTTCACTTTACACTCTGTTTACCTAGGTTGGAGCATTGTTACACTCATAATCAGTTTCAAACTCAGCCTGGGTACAGTCCATACTATCCTTTACAGTTATCACCTTCCTCCTTCTAGTGTTAATACTAGCCTACAGCACTTTTACCCACTCATTACACTATGATGATATAAGAAAGAGAGGACAACAAATTACCAAAAAAACAAAAAACACACATTTATCCAGGAGTTGAGCAAAACAAGTATCCAGAGTAAAATGAGCAGAACCAGGAGAACATTGTACACAGAAACTGAAACCCTGTGGCACCATCAAATATAACATACTTTTCTACTAGTAGCAATACAGTGGTCCAGGGCAATCCCAAAGGACTTACAAGAAAGAATGCTATCCACAACCAGAGAAAGAACTGTGGGAGTAGAAACACACAAGTAAAACATTTGTTGGATCACATTATTCTATGAGAATGTGACAGGATTTAGGCTTTAAATTATCACTCTTTTGCAAATTGTAAAATTGTGGAAATAGGTTTTGAACAATGGTATATATTGCTGGTCAGCTCTAGGAGGGGAAGAGAAGAGGTTAGGGGAAAAACATGAAGTATGTAACCATGGGAAAATATTCTAAATAAATAAATGAATTTGATTTAAAATATATAAAATTATAGATTACTTTCAACTTTAAATTCTAGCTCATGGGAAATTTTCTTGTCCTTTTGTGAGAGATATTCTGATTAGCAAGAGAACTATACCTGAGCAAATCATAAGACTAAGTGCATGTAAAGAGATTGGTTAGCATGCCAAGGAATTTACTCTTACTGATAGCAGTCACCAAGGGAACAGATTTATTTTGTTTTGATTTGCTTTTCCTAGTTGTTCAGGATTTCTTATAATATACAATTGACAGTATTTTATAGCAATTTATGAAAGAAAAAGAAAGCATTTCATGAGGCACAAGAGTTAGAGAAAAAGAACCAGAAGAGGGAGGACAGAAGAATACTTCCAATGAAACTGGGAGGATTGATTATCAGATAAAATTAATGTTCTCTTTTCATGTTCTGTAGACAATGGGAAGAAACCAAATACCTTTATAATGGTGAAAAAAGTTTTTTTTAGACAAAACTGCACGGTCCCTTATTTAAGCATTCCAAGTAGTTGTTATAATAATGAATGAGACCATCTCTCATTGTATATGGGTTGGATATTTTCTAATATTAGAACAATTTATGGTTGAGAGATTTCTATATTTTATTCAATGCAGTTGTCACATGAAGATTCATTTCACCACCCCCAAATATACCCTTATTATACATCAAATCCTATTCACACACCTTATGTTTTAACCCAGATAGCTTTCTTGCTCTTTATCAAAGTCTACATTCCTTTTTGTGTCTTTGTAGTGAATTTCTTTCATGCCTATAATGTATATCTCTCACCTATTAAAGTCTTTCTGATTTCTCTCTTCAGTTAGTGATGAATTTTAGTATTACCTGATATTTGGGGCATATGCTTTGTATGTTATTTTTATGGATCTATCTTTTATTTATTTTTCCCTAATGAAATACAATAGCTCTCATTGTTTTATTTTTGCTTATTAATTTTATTCCTAGAACCTAGCAAGTGCTATGCATATTTTAGTTGCTTTCTAAATGTTTAATGATAAAAATTGAGTATACATGATATTTAAGATTAAATTTATATTAGATAACTGAATTTCAAATTCTTTAAGGGTAATATTATATAGTTGTAATATATAGGATTTTCATTTCGTTAAGAGTAGGTCTTGTTAATGAAAATGAAATCTCAGGGTTAAAGGATCAGTAATCTCATTGTAGAAGGAACTTTAGTTCCTTCTCATTTCACAGATAAAGTGAGGCTAGAACAGAGGTTCACAGTAATTTTTCCTATGTTACACAGTAAGTAAGCAACAGAGCTTATATTACATACATACAAGTAAGAATTAAAATTCATTTGATCACATATTGGAATTATGCTTACCTAAATATTGAAACTAGACTATTGAAATTCTTCAAATATAGAGAACATAAATATATTCACTATGTTTTTAGGCTTTGATAAATTAATAACACAATGTAAACTTTGTGTTTTTTGCACAATTATGGATGCACCAGAGTCACATTTTTATATTTTTTCCTATTTCAAAATTTATTCATTATTATAAAAATCAATTACATATTCATATATTTTTGTGTCTATATTCTTTGTAGTTACTCAGGATAGAGCTTTCACAACTGAGGCAATGGAATAAGGATAGAGAGGGAGCTCTATTTCCACTTTCAGATGAAGAAACTAATGCCCACAGAATTTCAGTGAGTTTTCCCAAGTCACTTGTTTGTATAGGAGTATTAGCAGTCCTTAGATCTAACCAATGATTTTCCAGGGTATGATCCTTTGTTCTTAGGAATAATATTTATTATCTGAATGCAGAAATGAGTAAACATGAATACATAATTAACAATTTTATAAAAAAATATCACAGGACAAGATAAGGACAAAACCTACATCTTCACTGGTATGGTTTACTACAGGATGAGAAATAGTTTTACTCATGAAATTTGGCAGTTTCTGTGCACCTTATTATTCTTTAATAATTAGCATGGGGCAAAGAACTTAAATAATTTGCTCAAAGGGCAACCAGTACAGTTCAGAGACTGAAACTGAGCCCAAGTCTTCATAGTCATGAAATCATCTTTCTATTATGCTATGATGCCTCTTAAGCCCTTCTGAGGTTTTTTAGTCATTCACTCAGTAAACAATTGTGATAAGTTCTAGGAATACAATGAAAGGTAAATGAAAAGTCCTTCCTTTAAAGGATCTCACAGTTCAATGGCAGAGAAAGCATGAAAACAACTATATGTAAAAAAATTATATATATATATACATACAT
>NW_025398019.1:0-1008 GCF_016433145.1 Gracilinanus agilis | reverse complement strand
GTAGGGAGGACGGGATGGACATCTGCCTCAGGCTGCTCCCTTCCTCTCATTACTGCTCCAGCCTGGGCCCCTCGCGAGGGACTCTGGGCTCTGGCCCGTCCCTGAAGCCCGAGGCTGCGGATGGCCTGCACTCGCCCTGCACTGGGGCGAACACCGCCGGGGGAGGCGCCGAGCTGCTGGGCCAGCCCGCTATCCCGAAAGCCTCAGAGCAGAGGGCCCTGCTGCCCTGGCCCTGCTGCCCTGGCCCTGCTGCCCTGAGCCGCTCGCCCACTTTGTGGCCAGCCAGGCCAGGCCGCATCAGCCAGAGGAAGGGGACTTGCTCTCAAGCCAGGCGGCAGCCTGCCTCTTCGCTGGGCGCCCCAGGCTCCTCACCACAGAGGGGTCTCACAGCGCCTCTCGAACCCACCACCAAGGCTTGGCAAGCAGCAGCTGCCCGAGTGCCCGCGCGAGGAGGACCCCACGGGGGAGATGTGGACAGAATCTCTGGGCTACTGGAGGAGGCAGAGGGGCGCAGCCGAGACGGGCGCCCCCTGCCTTCGGGGCCGTGCGTGGGACCATCCAGTGCTTGGGCAGCTCTCCGCCTGGTCGTGACTTCGTGGCTTGCGTGCCAGCTGAGGAGGCCTGTGACGAGCCCCCAGGGCTTTAGGAGCCTCGGGACTCTGGGCTCCACCATCACGCCTCCTGTCAGTCTCGGGCCCCGCGCTACCCCGGCCACCCGACGATGCCCCCCAAAGCCTCTGGCCCTGCAGGCCCCACGGGGAGCGAGAGCACAGCCGGGCTGCGTGTCCATACAGAGCATGGGGGAGGGGAACTCCCAAGAACGCCACTTGGTAAAGGGAGCGCGGCTGGACGGCTGCCCAACTCCGGCTCAAAGCCAGGCTGCTGGCACGGCTACCTGCCCGGCCTGCCCAGCCCTCAGCCAGTCACACTGGAGGGCCCAGAGCGCCTCTCTGAAGCCCTACCTTCTGTCACTGGAGCAATGCCCAGGGTTGGTGCCGAGGCAAAAGA
>NW_025398018.1:0-5114 GCF_016433145.1 Gracilinanus agilis | reverse complement strand
TTCCAGCCGCGGCGCTCAGCTACAGCTCCTCGCAAAAGCTGTCGGGAGGGCTGAGCACTAATTACTTTCAATCCACCCGCGTCTGTTGAATCGGGCCAATCGAGGGCGCGACCGGCCCTCGAGGTAGCGGCTTCCATGCCAACCGAAGCGGGCGTGCTGGGAGCCAGAGGAGCATCGCCATGGAGACCCCACCGGACACGCTCCCGGCGGACCCAGGGCTACCCTCGGGCGTTCTGGCTCGGGAAGCGGCGCTAACGGGCAGCGGGGGGCGGGCGGCGGCCCGTCCCCCGCGCTGTCCAAGCCCGGTGCCTCCCTGGGGAAGGGCGCCCCCGGGACAGCCAAGCCGCTGGCTTGGCCCGCCGCCGAGCCGCCGCCTCCTTGTCCCGGGTGGTCGCGCTGAGGAGGAAGAGCGCTCCCGTCACACTCCTGCCCTAGGCTTTCCGGAGCTTTAGAAGGGGCAGCCTCTGTGATGAGCCCGTTCCCAGCAACAGCTGCGAATTCCCTCCTCTAACGTATTTTCCGCAGCCTGCCCCCGAGGCCCGAGAAGACGAGAACTTTGGCTTGGAAGATCGACGCGAGGCTCCCGAAGCCGTAGGGCCGGGGCCCGCCCTGACGGGGAAGGCCCGAGGCGCACCCGAGCTGCCCAATCTAGCCAGTTAAACCCAAGCACCTCCCCAAGCCCTCCCTAGTTTTCTCTCGCCACCCTTCCTCTGGGTTACCTACACACCTATTCATCTTCCCAGAGAGCAGCAGTTCGGTAGACAGCAGTTTAGCCAGGGGCCTCTTGGTCCATGGCAGCCTCGTGCATTCAGAGTGATTTCGGATCTTGGACACAACGTCCCGTGCCTAAACGCCGCAGTTCCATGCCAGTGCTGGTCCACGGGACATGCGGAGGTCAAAAGTTTGGGGGATGCACGTGGCGCCCGAGGCCTTCCTCCCGACTCATCCTAGCCCTCACAGCGAAAAGGGGCGCCTAGAACTCGGCGACAGTGACACCAGGAACAGGAAGGAACGCGGGGGGCGGGAGACAGTAACGAGACCAGGAACTCGCAGTGGCCACTGGGGAGTAGGGGGGAAGAGAGGACTAGATAGTGGTCCACATCTGGAAAGCTCCAAGGGCGCGCCCTTTCAGATGAAGAGCTTTGCTCCGACTGGCGAGCCTCCCAGGTGAGAAGCAATAGCAGTAGTGGCAATAATGAGTATTAACTAACAATAGCATTTATACTGTTCTACATGTGTTGCTTTATATAATCCTCACAACCTTGAGAGGGAGGTACTATTATAGTTATCCATTTTAGAGACAATGAAACTGATGCTGAGAAAAGTCACCAAGACTTGGTCAAGGTCACACAGCTAGAATATGTTGTGGCAAGATTCGGGACACCCCAGTTAAGTGTCTATCCACCAAGCTATCTAGCTATACCTTTCACCATTAATTTCTTTTTTTCCCTAGTTTTTTAAACATTTATTAATATTCATATTTAACATGGTTACATGATTCATGCTCCTACTTTCCCCTTCACCCCCCCCCACTCCCTCCAGCCATGGCCTATGCACATTTCCACTGGTTTTAACATGTGTCATTAATCAAGTCACCATTAATTTCTGAGAAATAAACTTGAACACTTTTAGTTCTTACTAGTATCTCCAAAAAGATAACAATAATTGTCCAGATCCATGAGCAAGGTACTTCTATGAGGCATTCTTTCTTTAAAAAAAAATTCTTATTTAGCTTAATTATTAAATGAATATCGTTTCATCCTAACCTAGCTGTGTGGTCCTGGTTTATTTTAGCAAGATTACCCAACCAGCCTTACTTATCTATTTAATTTAGTTAAGATGCTTCAAAAATATTTCTTTGGGAAATCTTTTCTGATGAGCTTCTGATGTTTTCATATGAAACAACTCAGTACTAAAGTCTTATGCAAAAAGGTTTTATCCAAAAAGTCTTGTCTGAATGGTTTTTACATGAATCATTGTTTGAAAAAAGACTAGAAGGTATCTATCCTGGAGTCTATGTTGAGCAATGTGATAAACACATTTTGAAGAGAAACTGAAATCAAATGGCATATTTTGTCCCCTTCTGAATTTAAATTTTATTCTAACATCTAAAATAAGGACAACAACAACAGAAAAAACCTTTTTGAATCCTGGACTGAAATCATCTGTATGTCTAAGACTCAGTAGAAAGGGGAATCATTAACTGAGGCAATTGAAGAGAACTCTGTTTAATGTTTAGTTGTAGCAACAGATCAATCAAATACTAAGTGGGACATGGATGATTTGCTATTGCTAGGTTTCTGTTCCCAAGCATCTCCTTTCTCTACTCTGTGAGGAGCTGTTCTACAACATCCTGGGTATCAACTGCCTAGTGAAATTGTGATTTCTAAGGATGCTGGATGCCCCCAGCAGGGACTTCTGGGCAAGCAACTTTCCTTGTGAACTCCCTCAGAGACTGACAGTTATTCATTAATGGGGCTAGAATGAAATTTTCAGGATAGGACATCTGTTTCCACAAATTTCAGATATACCTATCTGTTTCTTTAAATGTAGTTGAAAGCCTTAGATTTGCCTAGGTAAATGTATCACCATATAACTTTTTTTCTATCAAAATAAAAGAAAGCTATTAATAATTTTCATATAGAGTTCTGCAGCTCTGACAAACTGATTTAGCTCTTCTGTAGAGAATCCAAGTAAAAACAGGACACAACCTACAACAAATTTACCATAGAAACAGCAGTTTGTACTGGGTGTTTGGTGAACAAGAATCATTATTCATTCAAGAATTATTAAGAATAGAATCTGTACTGTAAAGAGTTCAGAAAAATAATATAGTCCAATGTTTCCTTTTTTAAGTTTGTAAAGTATCTATAAATTTGACAAAATACCCATAATGGAAATTCATCCACTATCACCACCATCCCTTCTCACATATACCCTCAGCCAGTATTAATCCACCATTACATGACCATCCATTGCTCCCATAGGCCTGAATTTCAACTTTATCATACATATATGCTCATGATACACTGACAATGATAATTTCCCAACTCTGTTCTCTGTGATTGTAATATCTGCACTATCCTGGTTAAAAATTGGCAAAAGGAGATCATTAGCTTCTAGTTGCTCAATTCTAGCCTTTATGGACTGGTTTTCGGCTATAATATTTTGGTTTTCCTTTTCAATCTGGTCATTTCTGGTGTTCAATTTGCTTATCAGTTCATTTGATTTCTGAGCCTCACTTTCCAATTGCAAAATTCTGCCTTTTAAACTATTATTTTCTTGCCTGATTTCCTTTTGAGCTATTTCCCATTTCTCTAACCAAATCTTTTCCAACTTTCTTGTCATCTCAGTTTTGAACTCTTCAAGAGCTTGTGACCAGTTTTCATTATTTTGGGAGGGTCCGGATGCTTGTTTGTTCTCCTCTTCTGTTTGCTCAGTTGTCTGGATTTTCTCTGTGTAAAAGTTGTCGAGTATTAAAGATTTCTTCTTCTTCTTGTTAATCTTTCTCTTCTGAACTTCCTGTTTCTGGGTAGCCATTGTTAGCCCAGCAGCTTCTCAGCTTTATCCTCTTGCTCAGGGTCTATCTGCACTCTTTTGGGTCCTGAGGTCTGAGGTCTGGTTGTTCTCAAGGTCAAGCCCCTTGGTGGACCCTCTTGCTTGATCCTCTGCCAGAGGTTCCTTTACACGTCTCAGGACGCTGCTTCCACAGTCGTATACCCATCTGCACTGGTTCTCCACTCAGGGTTTCAGAGCCTTCCCTCCCCCCTGTGTCTGCCTCCACCCACGCCTCCATCCGCACCTGCTTTTGTGTCCGCTCTCAGAGTCCGTGTGCATTCTTTAGCTTTTTGGGGTCCTAAGTCTTGCTGCTCTCAGGAACAGGCCCTGGAGCTGCCAATGACTCAATGGGTGCCCCAAACTTGCTCTATTTCTTTTTGGCTGGCTTTGGCGTTGTAGGTGGTGTGTGTGGAGGGGGTGGGGGTGGGCAGTTGCTCAGCCCGCAATTTAGTGAGAGCTGTTTCACCCCTTTATAGCATGGAAATGTCCCGATTCCACATACCTTCCACACTGAACCCTGTTGTGGGGTCCCTCCGTTCGTCTGCATTTGTTTTTATGTCCCCTTGAGGAGTCCTGTATGTTTCAGTCAGGAGAGGTTAAGAGCTGCTTTTTACTCTGTCTCCATCTTGACCTGGAACACACAAAGAGGGCATGGGAAGGAGAGGGGAAAAATACTATTATAAGAAGGAGAGGAAGAGAGCATTAAGAGGTAATATTTAAACCTTACTCTCAGTGTAATCAACTCGGAGAGGGAAGAGTAGCTATATTATCCATTGGGATATAAAACTCTCTCTAACCCTACTGAGAAAGTCAGAAGGGATAAACCAAAGGGAGCAGGGGAGTGGGGAGGTCAAAAAAGGGAAGGGAAAAGAAGGGGGAGGGAATTCATTAGGCCTTTAAAAATAAAAAGAGGGGAATAACAAGGGAGGAGGTAGAAAGGGAAGTTAATCAAGGGAGAGGTTAAGGGATACTGGCTCAAAGCAAACCACTAGTTTAAAAGAAAATAGTGTAAGAAGAAGGGGTGGGACTAGGGGATGATACAAAAATGTCAGTAAATGCACAACTGATAATTGTAACTCTGAATGTGAATGGGATGAACTCGCTCATAAAACAGAAGCAAATAGCAGAGTGGATCAGAAACCAAAATCCTACCATATGTTGTCTACAAGAAACACATATGAGGCGGGTAGACATACACAAGTTTAAGGTTAAGGGCTTGAGCAAAATCTTTTGGGCATCAAATGAGAAAAAGAAGGCAGGAGTGGCTATTATGATTTCTGACAAAGCCAAAGTAAAAATAGGACAGGGAAGGTCATTACATCCTGATTAAAGGCAGTATAAACAATGAGGAAATAACACTGCTCAATATGTATGCACCAAGTGGTATAGCACCCAAATTCATAAAGGAGAAACTGGCAGAGCTCAAGAAGGAAATAGGTAGTAAAACCATACTAGTGGGAGATCTAAATATTCCTCTGTCAGATCTAGATAAATCAAACCGAAAAATAAATAAGAAAGAGGTAAGAGAGGTGAATGAAGTCCTAGAAAAATTAGAT
>NW_025398017.1:0-2364 GCF_016433145.1 Gracilinanus agilis | reverse complement strand
GAGAGAGAGAGAGAGAGAGAGAAAGAGGGAGGGAGGGAGGGAGAGGGAGAGAGAGGTTTATAAAGTGTTTTTTTCTCAGACACTTTAGAAGGCACATAATAGAAGTTTATCACCCCCATTTTACAGATGTCTGTACCTTATTTCTGAGCTGTTAGATAATTTGCTTAGGATCACACAGGCCGTTTCTATTTGAGGTAGGATTCACCCCTCCTCAGGACATTGCTCTATCCACCAGTAGCACTTTGTCTCTAAAAAAATTAAGGGAATAGGGGCAACTAGGTGGCTTAGTGGATAAAGATCCAGACCTGGAATTGGGAATACTTTCAAATATGACTTCAGGGGGCAGCTGGGTATCTCAGTGGTTTGAGAGCCAGGCCTAGAGACAGGAGTTCCTGGGTTCAAATCTGGCCTCAGTCCCAGCTGTGTGACCCTGGGCAAGTCACTTGACTCCCATTGCCTACCCTTACCACTCTTCTGCCTTGGAACCAATACACAGTATTGACTCCAAGATGGAAGGTGAGGGTTTAAGAAAAAAAAATTTTTTAAATGTGACTTCAGATACTTCCTAGCCGTATGACTCTGGGTAAGTCACTTAACACCCGTTGCTTAGCCCTTACCATTTCTTTGCCTTGGAACCGAGACAATATCAATTTTAAGACAGAAAATAAGGGTTTTAAAAAAAATAGTGAAGGGAGTGATATTTCAGATTGTGATAGTACTTCTCACCTCTCCCCCACAAAATACCAGCTCTTAGATGTAGATAGAATAAATGGTATTTTTCCACTTAACAGAAAAGGAAACCGAGTCCAGAGACGTAGATGAACTTGGCCCAGGTCTTACTTCCAGTAAACATCAGAGCTGAGACTTGAATGTAGACTTTCTGATTCCACTGTACTTCAGATACCTCATCTGTAAAATGAAGGGATTGTGTACTAAATGATTTCTCAAGTTCTTCTAGTTTCAAGCCTCTGCATTTAGGAAGGAGCCTGTAAGATCAAACAAACTCACCAGGGTTTAGTGAATTGCCCAAGGTCATAGGAGTAATAAATCACATAGTGGAGATTTGACCTCAGGGCCTTCGGCTCCCAAACCAAGGTTCCTCAGAGCCTGGCTAGCTTCGTGACCAAACTTTTTTCTGACTTGATTTAAAGTACATTCACCTTGAACAGACAACCCCTCCCTCCTCTCCTCCTTTCCCCATGTGGCCACTTTATTGACTTTACTTGAGAAATGATAATAAACAAGCTCAAGGCTGCTGGGAAATTATCTTCTGGATATCCAAAGTGATATTGAGAACCTCATTCATTTTTCCAAAGAGAAAGATGATCCCTATTGATGCAAAAGTCCGAAGATGTGAATGAAGAGCCTGTTCCTTAGTACAAATTAAAATCACATGGTAAAAGCAGATTGTACTGTTTGAATTGGTGAGATCTGATTGGTAATGCCAACTATGCAGGGTTTGAACCCGGCTCTGCTACTTGACTATAGGAATGACCTCGATGAACACATTTCTCCATTCTGGGTCCTCTAGTTCCTCACATATAAAATGAGCAGGTTGGGTCAAGGGACCTTTAAAGTCCTTTCCAGCCCTAAAATAATCTCATACTTTCTAAGTTTAAAAAAGATTTTAGGGGGCAGCTGAGTAGCTCAGTGGATTGAGAGCCAGACCTAGAGATGGGAGGTCCTAGGTTCAAATCTGACCTTAGACACTTCCCAGCTGTGTGACCCTGGGCAAGTCACTTGACTTTCATTGCCTACCCTTACCACTCTTCCACCTAGGAGCCAATACACAGAAGTTAAGGGTTTAAAAAAAAGAAAAAAGAAAAAAAAAGATTTTTACCAGTAATATTTAGCTAAACCAAGAATAAGTATTTGAATGCAAAGGCCCTTTGGTGAGGGGTAAACCAGAAGGGTGGTTGCCTTGGAGAGTTCTGGAATCCATGCATCTGATTACAGTTGAACAAACTGAGTCTCAGTGACATGAAGTGATTTTGCTAAGGTCATTTAGGAAGAGTGATAAAACTTGAGTCCAAATCTTTTGACTTGCCGTCTGGCATTTTTCTTATTATTCCACATTGACTGTCTAAGTGGTGAAGAGATAAATTTAGTCTTTATTTAAAATTTGGAACTATCCAAACATGGAATGGGCTATTTTTTAGATTAGCATACTAAGGGGGAGGTAGTGGGTTTCTTCTCATTCAACATCTTTAAACCGAGGCTGAAAGGCTGGATGATCTATATAACCTCAACATGCACAGCTTTACAACTCCCCCCCTTTCTCTTTCTCTCTCTTTCTCTCTTCCTCTGCCTTCTCTCTTCTCTCTTTTTCTCTTTCTTTCTCTCTCTCTCTCTCTCTCTCTCTCT
>NW_025398016.1:0-3143 GCF_016433145.1 Gracilinanus agilis | reverse complement strand
TATATATACATGCACACTGAGTTGGAGATAGAAATCTCTCTTAAACAACTGGGAAATAGGAGAAGAAAGGGGATAAGAAATGGGGGGGGGTATAAAAAAGGGAGAGAAGGTTAAGTGAGAATGTGGTAAGAAGCAAAAAAAACTTTTGAAGGAGGGTAGGATAAAAAAAAGAAAGAAGGATAAACAGAAGAAAATGGGATGAAAGGAAATACAGTTAGTAATCATAACTATGAAAGTGAATGGTTGGAGCTAATCCATAAAACAGAAGCAGGTAGTAGAATGAATTAGAAACCAGAATCCAACAATATGTTGTGTACAAGAAACACACTTGAAACCAAAAGGCACACAAAATTAAAATAAAAGGCTGGAGCAAAATCTATTATGCTTCAGCTGAAGTAAAAAAAAGGCAGGGGTAGCAATCATTATCTCAGACAGAGCAAAAGCAAAAATAGTTCTAATTAACAGAAATAATCAAGGAAATTGCATATTACTATTAGACAATGAAGTAATAACCAAAAACAATTAGCAAGATTCTCTGATAAATGCCTTCCTTCTCAAATCAATAGGAAACATCAAATTTATAAAAATAAGAGCAACTCCCCAATTGATGTGATCAAAAGCTATGAAAAAGCATTCTTTAGAAGAAAAATCAAAACTTTCATTAGTCACATAAAAAAAATGTTCTAAATCACTAACAATTAAAGAAAGTCAAATTAAAACAACTCTGAGGTACCATTTCACATCTATAAGAAATGGCAAATGCTGTATTGGATGAGGGTAAATAGACACATTAATGAACTATTGGTGGAATTGTGAACTGGTCCAACCATTCTGTAGAACAACCTGGAACTATTCCAAAGGGCTATAAAACTGTACATTGATCCAACAATACCAATCTAGGTCTATACTGCAAAGAGATCAAAGAAAAGAGAATAGGATCCATGTGTGTGAATATATTTATAGTAGCTCTTCTTGTGGTGGCAAAGAATTGGAAATTATGGGGATGCTCATTATTTAGGGAATGGCTGAACAAGTTATGGCATGTGATTATGATGGAGTACTACTGAGTTATAAGAAATGATAAGAGGGTAGTTTCAGAAAACCATGACAAGACTTATATGAAGTGATGCAAAGTCAAGTAAGAAGACCTGGGAGGTCATTAGGCACAGTAACAGCAATGCTGTAATGATGATCAACTGTGAAAGACTTGGCTACTCTGATCAATACAATGATCCAAGACAATGCCAAAGAACTCATGATAAAAAAAAAATGTTATCCATCTCCAACGACAGAACTGATGAACCCTGATTAAAAACTGTAGTATAATTTTCTCACTTTTATTTTTTTCTTGCTTTGTTTTGTGATATGGCTAATATAGAAATATGTTTTATATGATTTCTTATGTATAACTGATATATGGTTTGCCTTCTCAGTCAGGAAAGAGAGGGATGGGAGAGAGGGAAAGAAACTAGAACTCAAAATTTTAAAAGAAAAGAATGTTAAAAATAAATATGTATTTTTTTAAAAACCCATACCTTCCACTTAAAATCAATACTATGTATTGATTCCAAGGTAGAACAGTGGTAAGGGACAGGCAATGGGGGGGTAGTGGCTTGCCCAGGATCACAAGCTAGAAAGTGTCTGAGGACAGATTTGAACCCAGGACCTCCTGTCTCTAGACCTGGTTCTGAATCCACTGAGCTACCCAGCTGCCCCCAACTATTTTTTTAAAAGAAAGGGGGTGAGGAGCAGCTGGGTAGCTCAGTGGATTGAGAGTCAGGCCTAGAGACAGGAGGTCCTAGGTTCAAATCCAGCCTCAGACACTTCCCAGCTGTGTGACCCTGGGCAAATCACTTGACCCCCATTATCCACCCTTACCACTCTTCCACCAGGAATCCAATACACAGAAGTTAAGGGTTTAAAAAAAAAAGAAAGAAGAAAAGAAAGGAGGTGAGATAAGAGAGAAGATCGATTAAAGGAAGCAACAGAAGTAAAACTCATTCATCAGGAGGGAAGAAAAAAAACAAAACAAGAATAAGTATGATAATATAATGGAGGGAAAGACACAATTAGTGATCATAATTGTGAATGGGAATGGAATGCACTCAGCCATAAAACAAAAGAGGATAGTAGAAGGGCTTAGAAACCAGAATACAACAATATGTTATTTATAAGAAATATGCATGAGACATCAAGAGACACATAAAGTTAAAATAAGCTTGAGTAGAATCTATTATACTTCAGCTGAAATAATAATCATGATCTCAGACAAAGCAAAAGGAAAAACTATCTAATTAATGAGAAAAAACTACATTCTCTTAAAAGTGTCATAAATAATGAATTAATAATATTAGTATCAAATACATATGCACCAAATGGTATAGAATACAAATTCTTAAAGGAAAGGTTAAATGAGTTACAGAAGAAAACAGACAGTAAAATTATACTAGTGGGGAACCTCATTTTATCCCTTTCTCAGACTTAAATAAATTTGACCACAAGATAAACAAGAAATAAGTTAAGGAGATGAGTAGAATTTTAGAAATGTTAGATATTATAGCCCTCTAGAGAATATTAAATGGGAATAGAAAAGAGCATACATATTTCTTAACTCTTGGTGACATCTTCATAAACACTGACCATTTATTAAGGCATAAAAACCTCAGAAATAAATGCAAGAAAAAAGAAACATTCTTTTCTGACCATAATATAATAAAATTACATTCAAAAAAGGGCCTTTAAAGCCCAGATTAAAAAATAATTGGAAACTCAATAACCAAATCACAAAGAATTAGTGAGTCAAAGAATAAAAAATAGAAAAAAATAATTTCAAGAAGAAAATGACAATGAAACAGCATACCAAAATTTGTGGGATACTGCCAAAATAGTGCATTTGAGGAAATTTATATCTCTAAATGCTTACTTTAATAAAGAGAGAAAATAATTTGGAGTCATGCAGATAAAGTGACTAAAATGTTCATATCCTCTGACCTAGAGATTCTACTGCCAGACATATATCCCAAGGAAATCACTGACAAAAAGAAAGACTTTTGTCCTAGGTTCAAATCCGGCCTCAGACACTTCCCAGCTGTGTGACCCTGGGCAAGTCACTTGACCCCCATTGCCCACCCTTACCACTCTTC
>NW_025398015.1:0-4392 GCF_016433145.1 Gracilinanus agilis | reverse complement strand
TCTCTCTCTCTCTCTCTCTCTCTCTCTCTCTCTCTCTCTCTCTCTCTTTCTCACAGTGATTTTCTTAAAATTTAAAATGTAACTCAAAATATTTTTCCATGTTTACATGATTTATTTTCTCTCTGTTCCTTCTTCCCTTCCCTCTCCCAGAGCTAACAAGCAATTGTACTGGATTATGCATGTGTTATCACTTAATACCTATTTCCATATTATTCATTTTTGTAACAGAGCAATCCTTTAAAACCCAAACCCCCAATCATATACCCATATAACCACGTGATCAATCCTATGTTTTTCTTCTGCATTTCTACTCCCATAGTTCTTTCTCTAGAAGTGGATAAGGTTCTTTCTCTTAAGTTCTCTTTAGTTCCTCTGGATTGTCCATTGGGGTGGGGGGGTGGAGTTGGCAAAGATACTGGAGTGGCTTGTCATTTCCTTCTCCAGCTCATTTGACAGATGAGGAAACTGAGACAAGCAAGGCTAAATGACTTGCCAGGGGTCACATAACTAGTAAGTGTCTGATGTCAGATTTGAACTCAGGGCCTGGTACTCTACATACTGTACCACTTATTGTCTGAATGTCTATCCCTTGGAAGAGGGATTCAATTTTACCCCAGAGGGCTGAACTAGGAAAGCAATGGCAGAAGGCACAGATTTCAGCCCAATAGGAAAGATATCATAGATTGAGAGCCAGAAAGGGACCCAAAAGGCCACTCAGTCCAGCTCCTTGATTTTCTAAATGAGGAAACAGACCCAGAGAAGTTCAAATTGTTGCCCAAGACCAGCCAAGGTGGTGAGTGACTGAAGAGGGCTTTTCCCACTGTCCCTCTAGCCCAGCAAGGAGAGCTGTCCAGCATTAGAAGGAGCTTCAGAGGTAACGGGAATTTTTAAGAAGAGGCTACATGCACTGGTCTCACCTCTATCAGACTATTTACCGCCTAGGGTTGTGGGAGGAGATGAGAGGGCAAGAGATCGGAAACTGTCAGAAAACAATTGTCAAAAATTGGTTCTGCATGTAACTGAAAATTTTAAGTTTAAAAAGTTAAAAAACAACAAAACAAAAATGTCCAATTGGCCAAGATGGTGAAGAGGGGATCCCAGTGTCAGGCAAGAGGGTGTACTCAGTGACCCAAGAGATCTTTTCTTACTCTGGAACTCAAACTCAGGACTAACCATATCATCTCTCCCCTCCCCTCAACTCGCTAAATTCTAATGACTTCCTAATATCTCCAGGATCAAATATAAGAAATCCTGTTTGTCTTTTTTTAAACCCTTACCTTCTGTCTTAGAATCATTACTGTGTATTGGTTCCAAAGCAGAAGAGTGGTAAGGGTAGGCAATGGGGGTCAAGTGACTTGCCCAGGGTCACCCAGCTAGAGAAGTATCTGAGGTCATATTTGAACCCAGGACCTCCCATTTCTGGGCTTGGCTCTCCTGTTTGCTTTTAAAGCCCTTTTGAACCTGGCTCCTTCCCACCTTTCCAGTCTCTTTATTCTTCACTCCCTTCCATAGACTCCACACATTCTACACTAACCTCTTTACTGTTAACCTCTCACGAGACACTGCTTCTCCTGATTCTGGGCATTTTCTCTGACTGTCCCCCATTCGTGGAATGTTTTCCCTTCTCATGTGCACCTCCTGACTTCCTTCAAGTTCCAGTTAAATCCCACCTTCTCCAGGAAGCCTTTTCCAATCCCCTACATTTTAGTGCCTTCCCTCTTTTGGCTCCAGTTTACTCCATCTAGATCTTGTCTGTACATAGTCATAGTCTATACATACGGCCTTCCATGGGAGCTCCTTAAGGACAAAAGCTGCTTTTTGGCTCGTCTTTATTTCCCCAGAGTTTATGTAGCAATCCAGGTATACATTAATTGTGATATTATTTTAAGAAGTATTCAAAAACTTAACTCTTATACTGCTAATGATTGATCTCTGCAATCCTGAGTCAAATTGAATGTTGACCTTGCCAAATCCCTAGCCCTTCCCTAAGGCTACACCCCAGAAGAGAGTCAGTTATCTCAGTCTCCTTACTTTTCCTTCAATGATCAATTAACATAGGTATCAAACATCAGTAGATGCCTTAGGCCCTATCCACCCAGGATCCTGATCTTAGCTCTACCTATTGTTTCAGATTTTGGCAGTTTGCATTTTATGATGATTACCTCATAATGTTAATGTATCAGGCCACCAGCCTCTCCCCTTCCCCCCATACTGTTGTAACCCCAATAAAAGTGACAGGACATCAGTTGGCAAGAGAGCTCTTGACCATCAGAGCTCCTAACCATGAAGCTCTTGACCATCAGAGCTTACTCGCTGTCTGTCTACCTTATGCCAAAACTTTCTGTGTCTGCGTGTCTTTATTCTCGCCTTATATTCTCTTTCCATTAATCCTTAACCCGTAACCCATTTTCACTCAGTCCTTGGTTCCCCTTTCTGAGTGTCCAACCCACTAGGAATCTTCGTGGAGTCGGTGGACGGCTTCAGTTTAGCATAATGTAAGCATTTCACGAACGTATGCTTGCTGATTTGACTTGACTACTCTACCTGTAGAGAGCAGTGGCCTTGGTGTCCAGGTCCATCCCAGTGCATCTTTGCTCGCCCCCATGACTCTGGTGTCTGAGCTTGGCCTTCTTGTCTTGACTTGACCCTCTCATCTGCTCTTTGTGGGTTTAGTTCCTCCATAAGCCACCACAATGGCTAAAGGAGGGGAAGAACCAGCTGGAATTCCTATACGTCAGATTTCCCGACAGACTAGGACTCTACTGATTTGCCCAAAAGCTACCTACCACCGATCCCATTTGGCAGACTGAGTGGTCATTTTAAATAGGGAAAAAGGAGCTTGTCATGACTCATGGTGTGGGGAGGAGCCACCTGTATGAAATGTGGGCACGGACCAGGAGGCAGAGAATCGGAATGCACATCCACCCAACTACTCATTAAAATGTCTCTGGTGATCTCACTCTTGTCCCTCTCCTCCACCATGCCCTGGTGGGATAAAGAGGCCTCCAAAGAAAACATGTGTAAGATATAAACTGACAGGACTCCAAAGGACCTTCCCTCAGGAGCCTGAGCCTCTTATCTAGGGGGGCGCTTCTATTCTGGCTCTGGCATTTAATTACTGTGTGCCCTTGAGCGGGTCTCTTCCCCTATCTGGCCTTCAGTTTCTTCAAAAGTAAAATGAAAGGTTGGAGCTTCATCTCTAAGGCCCCGTTCTCTCTGATACTCTGTGACTCTATGAATCCCAGGCTCTCTCCTCTAACCACCAGATTTTCCCAGGAGGACAAGGAGGAAGAAGCTAGGGCCCTGGGGGGGAAAAGCCAGAGAGCCCCCAGCTCCAAGGAGCCATCAGCTGCCTGGTTTCCTGGTCGGAGGCGGCTGTGGAATTTCACTGCTTACACCCAGATCTCAGAGGGCAGGGAAGGAACCCAGGAAAGGAGTGGGAAGCTTTGATGGAGAACTTGGAATACCTCTCAGCATCTGCCTAGGGCTCTGACACCTTCTTGGCAAATGCCTCCCTCCAACAGCAGATCTTAGAGGCTTCTTCTTGTCCCTGGGTCCTGTCTGTCCTGCCCAGCCCTGGCAGGTCATGAAGTCCTGATTCTGGCAGGAACCTAGCCCAGAGACGAAGATCCTTCTTGTCCTCCGACTCTCCCTTGATCCTTCTTGGATTTCACATTGCACCTTTCTAATGGACTTAATGATGGAGCATTGTATATTATTTGTGGCCAAAAACCCATGGCCAAGAGCCAAAACTCAGGACTTACACAGATGGGGTTTCTCACTCAAGATCTCCTTTTTAATATATCTTCCCTCCACCCATCCACCCCTACCTCCACCCTGGGGTTGGCTCTGGCTAGGAAAAGTGCCCTCTATTCCCATATAAGCACTCAGGCCAACAAGGCAGATATAAGAGAGACTGAAATGAACCTGAGAAAAATTAAGGTAGGAAGACTTATACTTGGGCCCATAAACGGTCAGGGCAGTTGGCCTTTCCTCTTGGATGGGCCTCCAATGTCCCAGGAACCTTCAGACAGCATTCTACCCTCGGATCAAGGCTCCCCAAAGAAGACAAACACTTGGCTTGCTAGAGAATCCAGCCCTTCCCTTGAACCTGTATAATCCCTGTAATTCACAGGGTGAAGGAAGGACAAAGACTGACCCTCCACGACTCTGTCCCTTGGTGTTCTTTGCCACTGACTCTGCTTGGGCCAGCAGCTCTGCCCTTTGGTCCACCTGTTGAGGGAATCCACCCCCTCTAATTCTTCTGGTTTTCTGTCTGTCATCTTCTGTTTTATTTATGCATTGTTTATTATTATTATATATTTAATTATATTATAATTATATCTAATTATTACTTTATTTTGTTACTTATTTTATATATGTATTATATAT
>NW_025398014.1:0-1878 GCF_016433145.1 Gracilinanus agilis | reverse complement strand
CTTTTATGACACAAATATGGTACTGATTCCAAAGCCAGGGAGACCAAGGGCAGAGAGAGAGAGCTGCAGACCAATCTCCCTGATGAACATGGATGCAGGAATCTTGAATAGAGTGCTGGCGAGGAGACTCCAGCAAGTAATTGAGAGGGTCATTCACCACGATCAGGTGGGATTTGTACCAGGAATGCGGGGTTGGTTCAGCATTGGGAAGGCCATCCACGTGGTTGACCATATCAACAGACTAGCGGACGGGAATCGCATGATTATCTCAGTGGACGCTGGGAAGGCCTTTGACAGAATGCAGCATCCATTCCTATTGAGGACACTGAGGGGTGTGGGAATGGAAGGACCTTTCCTAAAAATGGTAAACAGTGTATACCTAGAACCGTCAGCAAACATCATGTGCAGTGGGGATGGGTTGGAGGCCTTCCCAATAAGATCAGGAGTGGAGCAGGGATGCCCATTGTCACCTCTATTGTTTAACATTGTACTGGAAACACTGGCAGTTGCAATTGGAGAAGAAAAAGAAATTGAAGGTATCAAGGTGGGCAAGGAGGAAACTAGGCTATCACTCTTTGCAGATGATATGATGGTCTACTTAGGAAATCCCAGAGAATCAACTAGGAAGCTTGTGGAGATAATCAACAACTTTGGCAAAGTTGCAGGATACAAAATAAATGCACATAAATCATCGGCATTTCTGTGCATTTCCAACACACTAGAGCAGCAAGAGGTAGAAAGAGAAACACCATTCAAAATCACCCTAGACAATATAAAATACCTAGGAGTATACCTACCAAAACAAACACAGCAATTATATGAAAACAACTACAAAACACTTTCCAAACAAATAAAGCTGGATCTAAACAATTGGAAGGCCATTGATTGCTCATGGGTAGGTCGAGCTAACATAATAAAAATGACAATTCTACCCAAATTAATTTACCTATTTAGTGCCATACCTGTCAAGCTACCAAGAAACTTCTTTACTGAATTAGAAAAAACTATAACAAATTTCATCTGGAAGAACAGAAGATCAAGAATATCAAGGGAAATAATGAAAAAAAATGCGAGGGAAGGGGGCCTAGCAGTACCAGATATTACACTATACTATGAAGCAGCAGTCATCAAAACAATATGGTGCTGGCTAAGAGATAGAGAGGAGGATCAATGGAATGGACTGGGGATAAATGACATCAGCAAGACAGTGTATGATAAACCCAAGGAGCCCAACTTTTGGGACATGAATCCACTATTTGACAAAAACTGCTGGGAAATTTGGAAAACAATATGGGAGAGATTAGGTCTAGATCAACATCTCACACCTTACACCAAGATAAATTCAGAATGGGTGAACGACTTGAATATAAAGAGGGAAACTATAAGCATGTTAAGTGAACACAGAATAGTTTACTTGTCAGATCTCTGGGAAAGGAAGGACTTTGAGGCCAAGCAGGAGTTGGAGAAAATTACAAAATGTAAATTAAATGGTTTTGATTATATTGAACTAAAAAGTTTTTGTACAAACAAAAACAATGTGGTCAAAATCAGAGGGGAAACAACAAATTGGGAAAAAATCTTTGTGGCGAAAGACTCTGACAGGGGTCTAGTCACTCAAATATACAGGGAGTTGGGGCAATTGTATGGAGGATCAAGCCATTCCCCAATTGATAAATGGGCAAGAGACATGAGTGGGCAATTTTCAGGTAAAGAAATCAAGGGTGTTGATAAGCACATGAGAAAGTGTTCCGAATCTCTAATGGTCAGAGAGATGCAAATCGGAACAACTCTGGGGTATCACCTCACACCTAGCAGATTGGCTGAAATGAAAGAAGGGGAGAGTAATGAATGCTGGAGGGGATGTGGCAAAATTGGGAC
>NW_025398013.1:0-2295 GCF_016433145.1 Gracilinanus agilis | reverse complement strand
TGGTGTCCCCTACTATTCCCCCCCTCTTTCCTACCCCCCATGTCATATTATCCTGTCCTCTCACTATGAATTATTCTTCTGGTTGCTATAATAGTGAATATTATAATAGTGAATAGAGTTCACTACAGAGAATTATACATAGTCAAACTCCAATTCTTTCTCAGGGAGCAGATGACATATTTCATCATGAGTCTCTGGAATTGTTTTGGATCACTGCATTGCTGAGAAGAACTAGGTCATTCACAGTTGTTCATCAAGAAATATTGCTGTCACTGTTTCCAAAGTTCTTCTGGTTCTGCTCACTTCACTTTGTGTTGGTTCATATAGGTCCTTCCAGATTTTGGCCAGTTTTTTCTCCCAGGCTTTAAGGATATTTTGGACTTGACAGGAGAGAATCAAAGTTCCATAGACTTTGATCATGGGGGGAGGGACTTTTGAGTAGGTGAGACTACCGTGTTAGTATACTATATGAAAAGTAAGCTAAGTGAACGAGCAAATGGAAGAAGGAAATAGATGCTACTGTGAGCAAGAGATAGGAGTGTGGTATCAGGTAAAGAAGTCAACCAAAAAATCAGCAAGCATGATTTTATCACCAGTTGTGTATTGGCCCATTCCATCGGAATTCATAAGACCTTGCACAGAAGTGATGGTAGATGGTAGAGAATGTGCAATGCAGTGCTGTAGTGGATAGCGGATTCCAAGTCACCATCACATTCTTAACATTCCATCAGAGACATCTAAGGAAAATACCTTTGTAGTCTAAAAATGTCAGGGGCTGTCAAATTCATGACATATGACAAGGTCATGCATGAATTCTGAAACCTGAAGAGCAGGCCAAGGGAGGATGGAAACCCCCCACTCAGATACTACTGTGTGACTCTTCTATTACTAACACTCCTTATTATTGGAATCATTGTGATCCGTATCCCCGCTCAGCCCCAGGGAAATACAGAAGAATAGTAAAGGCTATTACTAGAGCCTTTACAGATCCTCTACAGACTCCTAGGAAAATCCCACCTTTACAAGTATTATTACAGAAATGCCCCTAAAGATCACTCCATAACAAACTAGCAATTAGTGAGTTAATATTAAAGATTTTAAAACCCTAGAGAAACTGCACTTCAGATTTCTCAATCCCCCTACACAGAAACTTGGGGAATTGCCTTCAAGTTTCCCTGGTCCTTGATGTGGAAAGGGACGACAAAGGATGAAAAGCAGAGCAATTTACTGGACTGTTTTCATTAACCCCATAAGCTCAGAGGACATACTAAACTTACCTTTGAAAAATATTGAATAATGAAAGGCTGTTATTGAAATAATATTTGGGACATCCCTGGGTGTTGCCATGGGCAGCAAGATGGCCGCCACCACCCGGATCATGCAGGTAGTCAAACCACATATTCCACTAATAAGGTTCCCTGACAGAAAAGACAACCCCAAACTGAGTGTACTAGAATATTTTAAGTCATCAGTGTTTCCATCTCACTCTTCTGCAATGTCACAGCATTCTGTGGGTAGTAAATCAACAGGTTTTCCAATGAATCGTGGTCCACCAGACACTGCTGACATAGTAAAAACATTACCTCAGAAATATAGGAGGAAACACTTGTCTCCAGAAGAGATTGAATTTATTCAGCGTGGAGGTCCAGAGTAATCACTGATGAGTCTATTATTTATGATTGTCAGACTTTGAGTGGTTGTCTTCACAATAAAGGCCTTCAAAAATAACAAATGTTAAATTGTATATGAGGCTAATAATATAAGATTCCGTATAAAATTAAGGATAGAAAATTTATATAGACATTTATATCTTACAATTTGTTTCTAAGTCAGCTTGTCTACAAGTTAACCTGAGGGTTTGAGTTGCTGTTTCATAAAGTATAGGAACTTTTTGTAATTTAGTTAGCTGGTTTACTTTTTTTTTAAACATTTATTAATAATCATTTTTAACATGGTTACATGACTTATGCTTCTACTTTCCCCTTCACCCCCTGCTCTCCCCCCACCCATGGCTGATACACATTTCCACTGGTTTTGTCATGTGTCCTTGATGAAGACCAATTTCCAAAGTGTTGGTAGTTGCATTGGTGTGGTAGTTTCGAGTCCACATCCCCAATCATGTCCACCCCGACCCATGCGTTCAAGCAGTTGTTTTTCTTATATGTATCCTCTTCTGCAGTCCTTCCTCTGAATGTGGGTAGCGTCTTTACCATAAATCCCTCAGAGCTGTCCTGTGTCATTGCATTGCTGCTGGTACAGAAGCCCATTACATTCGATTTTACCACAGTATATCAG
>NW_025398012.1:0-1720 GCF_016433145.1 Gracilinanus agilis | reverse complement strand
GAAAACTAGGAGGTAGGAAGAAAGGGGAAAAGGTGCCAAGAGAGAGACCAGGGTTTCAGGGTAGAGAGTGGAGCTTCCAGGGTGGAGAGCTAGCTCTCCTGGGTAGAGAGAGAGCAGAGCTCTGGGTCAAGAGCAAGAAAAGGAGCCAAACTTTCCCTTTTATACTTTCCCTGACACCTTCCCCAAAGGAAGTGGGAGGTGTCAGGGGAAGTTGTAGCAGAGAGAGTCCTGGGATACGTAGTCTTCCAGGGCTTACAATAATTTCAAATGACACACCTTCCTTCTCCTTCCTCCAGATAATTACCCAGAATCCTCTCTGGTCTCAACTGTCACCAACTGTCACCAACGGCCTTCTTCTGGCTCTTTTTATCCCATTCCTCATCCTTACAGTATCCTGGTTTTGTGTGGTAGGACTTTAATTCATGCATCACTATTTCCTATTCTTTTTGTAACAAGAAAAGTTTTCCATTGAACACCATGTCTAAGTTTACAGTGTAACACTGCTTTCCTTCCATTGCCTAGCTGAAGAAATGGGAAGTTTGATTGGGGAAACTAATTTTGGCACATGAAGCCCTTGGTTGGTAGGTCAGGACAGGGTGTGATGTTACACTGGAGGGAGCTAAGGAAGAATAAAAGCAGTGGGAGCCTGAGGACGGGTTTTAGGAAGTAGAATGGAGGTTGGAATAATGCCAAAGACAAATAGTCTGTTTCCAACTTTTTCTTTGGACTGGCTCTGTGCCCAGTGTGAAGAAACTTTTTTTTCCCTAAATTTCTTTCTGCCTCCTGTTTTAGAAAATTCTAAGTACTTTTTGGCCTTAAGCAACAACAGAAACAAAAACAAAACATCCTTCTCCTAGGAAACAGACTCCTTCCTTCTTTTTGCTCCTCTGTATCTTACTCCAGTGATTTCTTATCTCATTGTATAGAATACTGACTACCATTAATTAGCATCTTCTGTTCCTACCTAAATCTTACTGTCCTTAATCAGACCATAAAGAAAACAGAAGTCACTACCTAAAATGAAGGGAAAAAGGCTTTGATGTACTTTCATGTTTTGAGGGATTAGACTTTCTTAGCCACCTCCCTAACCATCTTTGCCATCAACTTCTTATTCCCTGTTCTGATCAACTGAGTGCCCTCACTCTCCCTAATCTGTTTCACAGGAAAGAAATGACTATTTCTTGCTCCCTTCATGAGGTTCAAACTTGCCATCTGCTGAGGTGAAAACTCTCTTCTACTTCTCCCTTGATTTTCCTCTTTTCCCTCATCTGCCCACTCCTTTGGCTGTGCCTTGTGGAATACTTGTTTTGTTATGAATAGACTCCTGACATAGGTGAGTAAGATACACTCCCTTTCATCTTAGAGCCCTTTCTGGAATTAAGAAGCATGTCTTTTTGGGAAACACATCCATTGTCACGCTCTTTAGAACTCAGTAGTATGTTTACATTTTATGATACAATGAGCCAGGGATAAAGGAGATAAGAGAGATAAGGAATATTTTTTGTTCCTCACCATCACTTCTAGATCTTTCCCCTGTTCTCATTACATTTTCTCCCTGGAAGCCCATTCAGTCTGCCAATAAAGCCTGTCCAGATTCTTGTAATACTACTCTTCTCTAGTTTACTTTCCCTACATTTTCTTTTCTTTTCTTTTCTTTTCTTTTCTTTTCTTTTCTTTTCTTTTCTTTTCTTTTCTTTTCTTTTCTTTTCTTTTCTTTTCT
>NW_025398011.1:0-5594 GCF_016433145.1 Gracilinanus agilis | reverse complement strand
AATTTATATATTTTATATTATTATTTTTAAGCCCTATTTAAAAAACCCTTAGGATCAGTGTTGGATATTGGTTCTTTTTTTTTTTTTAAACTCTTACTTTCCGTCTAGGGTAGGCAATGGGAGTTAAGTGACTTGCCCAGGGTCACACAGCTAGGAAGTGTCTGAGGCCAGATTTGAACCTGTCTCTGGGCCTGACTTTCAATCCACTGAACCACCCAGCTGCCCCCTGAAAAAATATTTTTTTTAAATGCTTTTTGACTGGAAAAAAAAAAAAAGAAAGACTGATGCCTCATCCCCTTTAAACACTAGTATTGAGACTTTGAATAAGTCACTTATTCTCTTGGAGACCTGGGTAGCTAGGTGACACAATGGATTGAGTGCTAGAATCAGGAAGATCTGAATTTAAATTCAGCCTTAGACACTTTCTAGCTGTGTGACCCTGGGCAAGTCACTTAACATTAATCTACTTTAATTCTCTCATCTAAAAACTGGAAAGAATAATGATATAGCATCTACCTCTCACAGTTTTAATGAGGGTAAAATGAGAAAATATTTGTTAAGTACTCTGTAATCCTTAAAACTCTATAAATGCTAGCTATTATTATTTTGTAAAAAACAGAGGGGAACATCTGGGTGGCACAGTGGATAGATAGAGTGCCTGGACTGGAGTCAGGAAAACTCATCTTCCTAAGTTCAAATCTGGCCTCAGGACTTCCTAGCTGTGTGACCCTGGGCAAGTCACTTCACCCTATTTGTCTCAGTTTCCTCATCTGTCAAATGAGCTGAAGAAGGAAATGGCAAACCACTTCAGCAACTTTGCCAAGAAACTCCCAAATGGGGAAACGAAGACTGGGACAACTGAAAAAAAAAAATGACTGAATGGAAACCAAAAAAAATGAGAGGTTTGGATTCTTTGGGACTGAAAGTCCCTTCCAACTCTAAATCTTCCATAGGACAATTTGTCAGTATTTCAAAAAGGATGTTGGGATTCTTCTTTCATCGCTGAACTAAGCCATCTGCTCACTAGAGGGCGGAGTAGACTAAGTAATGCCTCTAAAGCCTGGAAAATAGACTTGTCTGATACTGACCTGTCCATAAAATCAGAGAGTGTTGGGAATTCCTGGGAGCTGAGAGCAGACAAAGGGCTAGGAGTCACACCCTTCTCTTGTGTTACCTTGCCCTGGGCCATCATAAAGATTCCATGATAGGAATGGCACAATGAAAAGAGTCTGGGGATCTGGATTAAATTCCTGCTTCCAAAACTTCCTACCTTTATGCCCTTGGGCTCTCTGGACCTCAGTTTCTTCATCTGTAAAATATATTAGACTAGGTAACTGCTGAGGTCTAGTGAGGGGTACAGTAGCAAGAGTACGGGACCTGGAGTTCAAATCCAACTTTGAACACTTTCTATCTGTGTGAACCTGGGTAAGTCACTTAACCCTGTTTGCCTCAGTTTCCTCATCTATAAAATGAGCTGAAGAAGGAAGAGGCAAACTTCTCCAGCGCTTTTGCCAAGAAAACCCCAAATAGGGTCACAAAGAGTCAGGGACAGCTGAAAAAATGACTAAACAACAAGAAGGAAGGTCCCTTCCAGCTCTAGATCTGTGAGCCTATAAACTAGCATGGCGCCTCGAGTTGTCCCTAATGAAATTGTGGTTGTCCAGTTTCTTAGAGGGCCATCCAGCTTTCTTTCTTCTTTTCCCTTTTTTTTTCACTTCTTTGCCGATCTCTTTTCCTCTTCGGTGTCATACTGGGCCAAGCTCTTCTCCTTCTCTTCCTCTGACTAAAATTCTCTGTTGGCATCCATTCAACCAATGGACACAGTTTTCCAAAGGGCAGACTACAGATGGAACACTGGGCTAAAAAACCACCAAACAATCCTCATTCTTAAGCTTATCTCTTGTGGAGGAGACAACAATGTAATGAGAGCCAGCTTAATGTAATGAACAGAGCATTTCACTTGGAATTAGATTTGAGACACCAACTGTTTAGCCTTGGCCAAGTCACTTAACCAGGAATTGAAGTTCTGGGAGGAACGTCCATTCAGGCCTTGATTTCCCTATCTAAAAAATAAGGATATCAATGATCTCTAAATTCCCCACCAGTTCTGAATCTATGATTCTATGGCCCTATGTAGGGGTATAAATATATATTGAGTAAATACAAAAATAAATTGAAAAAACAAAGAGGATGCATAAAATGAAATAAGATAGGGAGAGAGGGCACTAGTGGGTCAGGGGTAGCTTTGTGTAGATGGTGACCGGTGAGCTGTATCTTGAAGAGAGAGACTCTACACAGTAAAGGTGAGGAAGAAGGGAATTCCAGCCAGGACAAAGGAATAGATTGCATTGTTGCTCAGTTATTTTTTCAGTCATGTCTGACTCTTTGTGGTCCTATTTGGGGCTTTCTTGGCAAAGCTTCTGGAGCGATTTGGCATTTCCTTCTCCAGCTCATTTTACAAATGAGGAAACTGAGGCCAACAGAGTTAAATGACTTTGCCCAGGATCACACAGCTCGTAAGTGTCCAGGGTCAGACTTGAATTCAGGAAGATGAGTCTTCCTGACTCCAGGCCTGGCACTCTGTCCACTCTGCCCTTGCAAAGAAAAAGAGCTGGGAGACAAAGAGTCCTCAGTTCTGAGGAACTAAGAGGAAGCCAGTTGGTTTGGAAGAAAAGTATTGTGAAGCTGGTGCCAGGTTGAATAGGGCTTTAAAAGTCAAACAAAGATATTTCTAGTTTATCCTGGAGGCAATAGGGAGCAATAGTGGACTTGATTGATGAAGATAAAGGAGGGGCCAGATATGACCTTAAGGAAAATCACTTTGGAAGTTCTATAGAGACTGAATAAGAATGGAGAGGGATTTGAGGCTGGGAAATAAAACTTCCCAGCTGGCAGGAAAAGACATAATGAACGCATTCACATTTACGTGTTTATAACTAAGAACGTTGAATATATTCTGCTATTTGAAGGATGGATTTTCATTTGAATAGGGGACATTATTTCTATCCAAAGGGATGATACTCTAATGCTAGGACTTCATAGAATGTTAAGGGGAGGGAGGTCTTTCCTAGCTTCTTCTACATACACTGAAGAGGCAGATGCCTCATCTACCCAATTCAAAATATCATCCCTGTTGATTACTATTTGCTCATACACCCCAGAATCTGAACCCAAGGCCCCTCAGAAAACCAGCCAAATCAGATGGAGGTCCTTAGAGCTTGTTCAACAAGACACAATGCTGGCCTCACCTTTGTGGTGAAAGTACTAACTGGCCCTACTTCCTGCCCTCTGGGACCACACCATCTGGACTCAAAGAGGAAAATTCGGTCAGTTGTCTGGATGTTTCCCAAATATCCAGATGTTTGGCATCCTACAGGCAAATAAAAACATCCGGCTGGACTTCATTTTTCACTTTGCATTCAGATGTTGGCTATTCTGTGGACACATCTGAGCTTAAGTCAATAACACCATGGCACGTAGAAAGAAAACAGATGGAGAAAGATCATATGGGATAACTACAAATCATGACTAGATGAGATCTCGTCTTTATGGATCCCGAGAGGTTGTGTTATTTAACAGAGAAAGAATTGGTCTTGAACCCAAGTGGATCTTGATTTGGTTCCTAGCTCTGGCTGCGGGACCCTGAGCAAGTATCTTGGTACTCTCTGCTGCCCTGTAAGGATATAGTTTGAAGAGAAGCTGCCAACCTGCACTGACAGTTTCATCACCTGGGAGTTCCCCACATGGATGAAATCATAGATCTAACCTCCTCTTCTCTTGAAGGATTCAGCCCTATGCTAAGTGTTATGGAAGACTTCTTTTGGCAGACAATACTTACATGTGAAAGAGATCAGTACAAGATTATAGAAAATCAGGCATAAAATTGTGTGGTATAGACTGAGTGGATTCAGAGACAGACCTTGAGATGGGAGGTTCTGGGTTCTAATCTGATCTCAGACACTTCCTAGCTGTGTGACCCTGGGCAAGTCACTTAACCCTTTACCTAGCCCTTACCACTCTTCTGCTTTGAAATCAGTCCACAGTATTGATTGCAAGACAGAAGGAAAGGTTTAAAAAGAAAACTCAAACATCTAGAGCCCTGTTGTAGCAGACACTCCCCTTGCACCTTCTTCTTTTGCTTATTTGTACTGTTCTCCCTGCTGTGCTAACACAAAGATAATTATAAATAAATGTAAAAGCAAGAGCCAAAATGTTTATAACAAAAGTCCTGTGACGTTCTAGAAAGGGTTCAGAGAAGGGAAGATATCCATGTGGGCTAAAATAATTGGACAAAACTTCATGGAAGTGGTAAAATTTGAGCAGAGTCCTGAAGTATGGACAGGCTTTGGATAAGTGGAGAGGAAAGATTATTGGACCCTGACAGGAAAGAGTTTGATATCTGAGCAGGCCCAGTATACAAGATTATAGACCTGAATATAACAGAGACCAGTGATGGCAAACCTTTTAGAACCTTTTAAACACCGAGTGCCATGCCCCAACACCAGCTTGGGTGCCTTGCCCTGCTCCCCTCCCAAGACCAAGTGTCCCCCATTCCTTACCCCAGACAAGGGAGAGAGAAAGAGAGGGGAGTAACCAAGGCTCTCCTCTCAGGGGAGAGGGTAAGTGCTTCCATTGGGTTGCTGGACAGAGGGGGGAAGGGGAAAGGGAGCAGCTCCACCTGAGTAGCTCTGACTTTCTAATAACTAACTCTGGCAAGTGACAGTGTTTATGCCCACAGAGACGTCTCTGTGTGCCACTTTTGCATTCATACCATAAGTTCACCATCACAGATGGAGACTGTTTTAGGTGAGCTGTGGGAGATACATTTTGTTCTCTGAAACAAAATCAGTATTGTTATTTTTTGGTTTTACATCACTGTTCCTCACCCACACCAAAGATCACATCACATCTTTGAGCTGTGGTTCTTAATGTGGGGTCTGTGAATATGGGGGTTCTTTCTTTATAATTTTTATTTTATTTCCCCCAAGTTACAAGTAAAAATAGTTTCCAATGTTTTAAAAAGAATTTGAGTCTTGAATTCTCTCCTGCCCTCCTGCTGAAATGGTAAGCAATCTCATATAGATTTTACATGTGCAGTCATGCAAAACATTTTTCCATATTAATTCTTTTGTGGAAGGAAACTCAAACAAAAAAAAATTAAGAAAGTGAAAAAAGTATGCTTTGGTCTGGATTCAGACTCCATCTGGAAGCAGATGGCATTTTTTACCATGAATCCTTTGGGATTGTTTTGGATTATTATATTGCTGAAAATAGCTATTATTTTCAGTGAATGCTTTTAAAAAATATTTTGATATCTATATTTCTATATTATTTGTTTCCTTTTTAATCCTATGTATTTTATTTGATGCATTTAAAAAAGATATTATGAGAAGTGGTCCAGAGGTTACATCAGATTGTCTTAGCTGTCTAGGACACAAAAAAGAGTAAGAAATCCTGCTGGCTGAAGGCAGCTAGGTAGCACAATGGAATAGTGCCCTTCAAAAGGGCCCGGGTTCAAATTTGGCCTCTGATACTTCCTAACAGTGCGACCCTGGGCAAATAATTTAATTCCTATTGCCTAGCCCTTAACATTC
>NW_025398010.1:0-2537 GCF_016433145.1 Gracilinanus agilis | reverse complement strand
TGCTCTTTGATATCTGAGTTGTCTCTTTCTGGCATCTTGTAAAATTTTTTCTTTTACTTGGACGCTCTTGAATTTGTCTATTATTTTCCTGGGGGTTGTCTTTTCAGGGTTTAGTGTAGAGGGTGATCTATGGATCCTTTCAATGTTTATATTGCACTCTTGTTGTACAACTTCAGGGCAGTTTTGCTGAATAATTTCTTGTAGTTTGGAGTCCAACTTTCTATTAATTTCTGTTTTTTCAGGAAGACTAATGATTTTCAAATTTTTTCTTCTAGATCTGTTTTCTTTACCTGTGAATTTCTCAGTGAGATGTTTCATATTTCCTTCTATTTTGTAAGTGTTTTGTCTTTGTTTTACTTGTTCTTGCTGTCTTGAGAGATTATTGGCTTCTACTTGCTCAGTTCTGGTCTTTAGAGCCTGGCTTTCTGCTATAACCTTTTCATTTTCCTTAATTTGGTCTATCCTGTTTTCCAGCTGTTTGATTTTGGTCTGCAATTTGCTTATCAATTATTTTGATTTTGGGGCATCTTTCTACAATTGGGAGTTTCTGTTTTTTAACCTGTTAATTTCACTTTGAGCTATTTCCCATTTCTCTCACCAAATCTTTTCAATCTTTTTCATGATCTGATTTCAACTCTTCAAGAGCTTGTGACCAATTTTCATTTTTTGGGGAAGGTTTGGATGTGAATACCTGTTTGTTCTAATCTGTTGTTTTCTCTGTTGTCTGGATTTTTATGTGTAAAAGTTGATGAGTATTAAAGATTTCTTCTTGATCTTTCTCTTTTGAGATTCTTGTGGCTGGCTTGCCATTATTATGTCTTTTGCAGTCAGAAGTCTGGATGAGGCAGACACGCTCTCTGCCTATCCTATCAAGCTGTGGAGCAGTTTTGGTCTTAGTCACAGCACTGTGCACCCTCTCAGCTTTATCCTCACGGCCAGGGCTGGTTGGTCTCTGCTCTTTAGGCTCCTGAGGTCTCAAGTCTAGTTGTTCTCAGGGTCATGCCACATGGTGGTCTCCTTGCTTGCTTCTCTGTCCAAAGCTCCTTTAACAGTCTCAGGGTGCTGCTTCCACAGTTGTGTACCCCTCTGCACTGGGTCTCCATCCAAGGTCCGTGCCTTCACTCAAGTTCCATGTCCTCGTGCACTCAAGGTCTGTGTTCAACGTCTGAGTATTCTTAAACCCCTTGTAGTCTTAAATCTTGCTGCTCTGAGGAGCAGGTCCTGGTGGTCCCAGGTAGCTGCCAATAACTTAATGAGTGCCCTAAATTTGCTCTAACTCTTGTGTGCTGGCTTTGGCACTATAGGTGGTGGGGGTGAGGGGATTTATCAGCTTGCATTTTAGTGTGAGCTATTTCACCCTCTTATAGTATGGAAATGCCCCGATCCCATGTACCTTCAATGCTGTGCCCTGTTGTGAGGTCCCTTGGTTCATCTGGATTTGTTTTTATGTCCTATTGAGGAGTCCTATCCGTGTGGGTTAGGGGAGGTTAAGCAGCTGCTTCTACTCTGCTGCCATTTTAACCCAGAAGTAGGAATCGTGTTTTTAATAGTAGAATTGCTCTTGAATTCATCTTAAAAATTAAATTCATGTAGCACTGGCAGTTGAGGAAAACCATTTACTTCCTCATTGGTCAATGATAGTAAGTGGAGTCAAGGGAGTGAAGTGTTCTGTTAGCTGATTCATCATGATCCACATCCAGCTGCAGAGTCACTGAAGGTTATTTAAAGTAAACTCATTTACCATTTATATAGGAGGTTTCACTATATCCTCTACAACTCCATCTACAACTATTTATTTTTATAGTGGCCAAAAGGAATCTGTTTCTCTCTGAGTTTGGCACTTCTGGTCTGGATAATTTTTCTTAGTTCCATTCAGAACTTGTTGAATTATAAGAACAAAAGAAACATGATCAATATCATATAAATAAAAAAATAGAATCAATTTAATGAGATGGAATTTGATAATAAAGTACAGTAATCAATTTTTGTTCTATTCATAAGACAATATGTTATGAATTCTGGATAAGTCAATAAGTATTCATTAAGTTCTTACTATGTGCTAAGAAATGTGCTAAACATTGGAAATACAAAGAAAGGCAAAAGACAGAGCCTACTCTCAGGGAGCTCACAGTTTAAAGGGAAATACATCATGAAAACAACTGCTCACAAATAAAATATATACAGGAGAAACTGGAGATATTTAATAGAGGAAAGGAACTATGAAGGGATATCGGGAAAAGCTTCTTGTAAAAATGTGATTTTAACTTGGACTTGAAAGAAGCCAAGGATTCTAAGAAGCAGAGACGAGAAGGGAGTACATTCCAAATATGAATACAAGCCAACAAAAATGTCTACAGTCTTGAGATGCAATGTCTTTTTTTTTTAATAGGAAAATGTTTTTGTTACAATAGCATCATATAATTTTTATGATTTTGATCTTTCTTTCTTTTTTTTTAACATTTATTAATATTCATTTTTGACATGGTTACATGATTCATGCTCCACCTTTCCCCTTCAACCCCCCCCCCCCGCGCCCC
>NW_025398009.1:0-2072 GCF_016433145.1 Gracilinanus agilis | reverse complement strand
AAACATATTTAATAATATATTACATATAATAAACAAATATATTAATAATATAACAGATTAATATATAATATAATAAGGTAATCAACTTATAATATATAATTATGTAATATATATTATAATATTTAATAAAATAATCAACTTATGTAATCATCTGGTAAGGGCAGCTAGGTAGTACAATAGAGAGAGCATTTGGTTTGGAATCAGGAAAATTCATCTTCATGAATTCAAATCTGACCTCAGACATTTATTAGCTGTGTGACCATGGGAAAATAACTTAACCTGGATTGTCTCAGTTTCCTCATATGCAAAACAATCTCAAGAAGGAAACGGCAAACTACACTAGTATCTTTGCTAAGAAAACCCCGAATGGGATTGTGAAGAGTCAGACACACCTGAAATGACTGAACAACAAATATCTGATAGCAGAAGTGGGGACTGCATGCGAAGGATACCTTCCATGTATGAATCTATTCTGAGAAGAAATTATCCATGTATACAAACACATAGTTTAATAAAACATATAATAATGAAAGGTATGATATCTCTGCTTCTGGTAGTCTTGACGGATGTTGTTTTTCCTCTAACAGCTCAGTTTATAATTTAAAAAGAGAAGAGAAAGAAACAAATTCATCATTTTTTTCATCCTTAATAGAGAATTTGCAAAACCAACTCACTAGCTTTCTCATAGTCTCCCAAAATATATGGAAAATAACAACTTTGCCTTAATCTGACTTGACTGTTTGCTACTGCAGTAATTCATCAAAGGTGTATCCTCTTTAGATGTAAGGAGCCAAAAGAGATAGATATTCTTGATAGTCCCCTAAATGGCACAGCTCCTCACTTCATTTAAATGAAAATGTGTATTTTTATGAAAATTTCAGCTTTGTATTGATAAATGAAGATAAGCTACTACCGTTACATAATATTGTAATATCTATTTTTCTGTGACTCTCAGAAAACTTATAAAGAACAAACAGTATAAATTACAGGGGAGAATAAACAATGGGTTTTAAAACCACATTCACTGGAGTACCATGAATGATTAGTTCTTATGAGATATCAAGGCTGGCCTTTTATTACAAGGCTTGGATTTGTTTTAAGGGTTGGTATACATATTGCAAGTGTATTATGTAATTTTCCCCAAATTACCTTTGCTTATATCCACATTCATCATCTAGACATTTCTTATTACCTGTCTTCATACTTCTCTTTTCCCTTCTCTTCCATAAGGCAGAGGAAAAATCCAACATCTAATGTATTTATTTTGATTCCGTTCTTTATCATTATAGCACTGACAAGTTTTAAATCAGTTTTAATTAGAACCCTGGGCAGTTAGGTTAAAGAAACCTACTGTCTAAATATGGGAAGAAGGAAAGAAGAATGAAGGTGTAGGGAGGGAACAATAGAATATTTTGACAGAGATTTTCACTGCAAAAAGCATCTGACTCCCAAAGTAGTACAAGGTTTTTGGATGATTCTTCTATCCTTGCTTCTATTCCTTCCTGTCTTTTTTGTTTCTAGCAACAACTTGCCTCTTTTCAACTTCAGGTCCTTTAATGAAGCTTGTTTCTACTCTGATTGCATGTGCCTTTCCCATTTTTGAGTCAATGAAGATTGAAATGAAGAGCCTGGGCTTGGCTGGGAGCTAAGGAAAGTGTTTACAGCAAGAAAGTAGGGCCAAGTAATTAGTTGTAGTATTTATAGTATATTCACATCTTGAACATCAGATGGCCTGAAAAGATCTCCAATGCTAGTCTCTGGGAAAGAACAATCCAGTACCCCATTAGTCAGGACATAAAGAAACGTAAGTGGAGATGGATAGGACATACACTACGAAAACCGGAAGACAACGTAGCCAGACAAGCATTGAGCTGGAACCCTTCAGGGAGGAGGAAAGTTGGAAGACCAAAACAGACCTGGTGAAGATCTGCTGAAAATGAAACAAAAACGGTCGGAATGACATGGGCCCAGCTGGGGGAAGTTGCCCAGAACAGAGTCCATTGGCGTGAGATGGTTGCGGCCCTATGCTCCTAAGGAGTCAACAGGAATAATAATAATAATAATAATAATTT
>NW_025398008.1:0-1181 GCF_016433145.1 Gracilinanus agilis | reverse complement strand
GAGCAGTGTTGAAAAATAAACAATTCCTTTAATTCATGAAGTACATGAAAACAAAGTCAAGGGGGCCACTTGGCACTTTTCCACCGAGATCTCACGTCCCCCCAGACCCGAGCGCCCCAAGGGGAGGAAGGCTCAGTTGCCCTGCCTCCAGTCAGAGGGCGGGGATGCAGGTGGAGCGGTAGCAGATGGCAGTGGCCCCGTGGAGGCCTCAGGTGAGAGGGAGGCCAAGGTGCCAAAGCGTGAGACCCTTGAGAACACTGGTGTTCGCACACGTCTCCCAACCTCACGAGTGAATTCCGGGGGGAAGGCTAGGTTGGGGAGGAGCCCGGCTTTCCTCAAGGAAAGCGCCCGCCGGATCTGGCTGACCCAAATGTGATGGAGGGGGGACAGGCCAGGACTGGGCTGGGCTGGGCCAGGACAATTAATTTTCTAGGAACAAACAGCGAAACGAACATTAACACTTTCCTCCAACCAATGTGACCAGAGGCTTAACAATGCAGCCTAATAACAAGGCACTATGGGTAGGGCCCAGAGAAGTCAAATGGGCCCTCACAAGAGGCCCCACAGAGAACAAGAGCAGGAAGATAGCTCTGTGCGCCCCCATGCACCCCGGAAGGGAGGCTAGAGAGCAAGGGGAAGAGACAGCCGAGATCGAAACGGGGCCGAGATTCTGCCTCCTCCCAGGCCCGGAAGGGCCGCTCAGTTCTGCAGACGGAAGGGGTTATCATCATCCGCCTGCATAAAATAGTAGAAAAAGGCCAGAAAAAGAGCAAAGCCGATGAAAAGAAGGAACTGGACCCAAAGGGGCACCAGTCTGCCATTCTTTCCCACCTTGGCCCCAGGGCCTTGGCCAGCTCTGATAGCCTGGCGGGCTTCTACCTCCAGAGGGAGGGAGTACCAGCGGGAGGTTGAGGAAACGGGGGTAGAGGAGGAGAAGAAAGAAGAAGTCGCTGGGCTGGAAGCGAAGTCGCCTGCACCAGTGCTTGATCGGTAGTGAGAGACATTCTGGTAGGTCCTGGCATCTCGGTCATAGTAGTCACTGCTGAGAGAAAAGGGGAGGGGGGAGGGGTTGATTGGCAGCACTCAGACTTGGCCCCTAGTCCTCCCCTCCAGCTCCAATGCATACCCTCCTCTCAGTGGGCGCTGCCCCCAGCCCAACGGCCTAGCTGTGTCAGCAGAGC
>NW_025398007.1:0-7510 GCF_016433145.1 Gracilinanus agilis | reverse complement strand
AATATTTATAATATATAAAGGAGATATTTTATATCTCTTTACAGTATATATTAAATTTACATATCACATAAAAATATAACTGTAGATATATTATTATAAATAGAAATTATATAATAATATAAATATGATAGTTATGTAGAGTACATATCATATTTATAGTATATATTATTACTTCAATATCTAGTACCGAGTTTTCTTATCTATAAAATAATGATGCCAAAACCGATGATATCTAAAGTCCCTTTCTTTCCACTTCTGCATCCTTCAGTCCTTTAGGCAAGTCAGTAGGGAAAGGAGAAGGAACCAGGCTCCGATTGGTAAAGTGCTGATTACGGGCTCTGACTGTACCCTCTGCCCATCTTTGCTGGGAGCACACAGATGATGTTCAATTACTATTGAATGACTACAGACTTCCTGCTGATAATGGTGATCAGCCTCTGCTGGAGAAGACTGAGAGGCCATTTCCCAGGCCTGGGCTGCAAAGACCTTTATTCCTCTGCTGAAGTAGTCATCAAGGGCATCTCTCTGTCTCTCTTTAGTTTAGACCTGAAGGCTGCTTCACATCAAACCAAATTGAGGTCACCAACTCAATCTCCCCTCTCTGTCTCCCCCCCTTGCTCCAAAGAGCCAACGGCAGATGGTAACTGTTTTCAATCACTACTCTCTATCTTCTTCCTAATTAAGAAACCTATTCTTTTACCAGGGACTCTGTCAGCAGATGGCAAATTGTGACCTGAGTTAGTTGTCCAATAATCCTCAAAGGATAATGGAATACAGGCTTCAAGGTGTGGTCTTTTCCATTCTCTGTGCCAAGGCTAAAACTCCAAGCAGGAGAAATTGGAAGACATATTCTGCTGAGCTGATTTGGATGGGGAGCCTTCAAAAAAGGCATTTTTAAAGATGCAGATGGGAACAAACTAAGAGAGGAGGACCCCCTCCCACTCTGTCCTCAAGCTTCAGTCCCATGAATAGATATAAAGCTGGCCACTGGCCCATCTGGTCTTCAAATTGTTATTGACTTATGGGATGACTTTAGGATTCTGGGTCCAATTGGGTTTTGGGGTTAGAGATTAGTGATAGAAAAAATTAATCAATTAACAAACACCTTCTTAAACTTTTTCTTAAACTTCTTAAACACCTACTATATGCCAGGCATTACGCTTGGTGCTAAGGATACAAAGCCAAAATAAAACAGCCCCTGCTCACAAGCAGCTTATATTCAAGCAGGGGAGACAACATCTACATATATGAATGTATATTAAATAGATTCAAATAAAACTCAAGTTAAAGGGGGGAAAGGAGGACAGACGGGCACTAGCAGTCAGCAAATATATCAGGAAAGGCTTCCCAGCAGTAGAAAAGACACTGACTGGAATCAAAAGACCCAGATTCATTTTTGGCATTTCCTACCTATGTGACTTTAGACTTTGCTGGGACTCAGTTTCTTAATCTGTAAAATGAGGGAGTCCAGCTGGATTTCCAAAATCATTTCCAGTTGAAGATTTGTGTCTGAGCTGAGCTTTGAAGGAAACTGGGGATTCAGTAAAGTGGAAGATAGAATGTGAGTCCTTCAAAACTCCTTTTTCATTCCATTTGAAATGAGATTCTGGGTTAGCCAGTCTTTTTGCTATGCCCTGCCCCCAGAATTCCTTACTCTATGTGGTTTTACTTGGGGAGACTCGACTTTAAGAATATTTGAGTACTTAGGCTCTGGGAATGGGAATTCCATTCTCCTTTGCTGCAAACCTTTTTCTTCTTTCCTAAATTCCCTTTCACACCTGTCATTCAGATATTTAGGTAGACCAAGGCCATGGTTTTAAAGTTTAATGAGCATTATTAACATTTCCCTCATCACTTCCTTAAATCTAGAAGTCAATAACAACAAAAAATATTAAGACCCAACTTGCAGCCTTTGACAATTTCTGAGGTATAAATGCTCACAATGAAAACTTCACAATCAGCTCTCTTCAAGCTAGTAGTACAAGCTAAATGCAGCACAACCATCCTAACACTTTTCCTACTCGGTAGTGTTTTGTGCTCACCATTACAGTTTGGAGATAAGAAAGGCTAGAAGGCCTTTTAATTATTCCTTTATCTTTGCAATAAGCTTTTTTGTTTTTACCTTTTTCCTGGTGCCAGCAACCACTTTAGAGTTTTAAAATTTTACCTAAATAAGGGTAAATGGGGCAACATGACATCTAGTAGATAGAGAGCTGGCTTTGAAATCAGGGAGGCTTGGCTTGTCCTGCTTCCGACACTGTAATGTGTGGTCAAAGACAAATCACTTAATTTCTCAGTGCCAGCACCCCCACCCCACCTCCCCCCCCAGACAACTCCCTCCCTGAGATTATAATGTGCAGAGAAGGTTTGCATCTGCATTGGAAGAGGGAGTTATTCTCCAAGAACTTTCTATTCTAAAGAAACTTAAAAAAAACAAAAAGATGACCCGTATGTGCAATCGACTCTCAACAAATTTATGGGACCCACGAAACAGAATAGAATATTAGAGTGAGAAAAGCCTAAGAGATCATACCAATTCAAACTCTGATCTTAAGGAGGAAGAAATTTGTCTTAAAAAAGGGAAATAACTTGTCCACGGTCACACAGCTAGTTCCAAAATAAAATAACCAACAGTGTTGAATCACCCTGAATTATCTTCTTTTTATTATATTTGGTTTAGGCTGATATTAAATTGAATTTGCATTCCTTGAACACACACTAGCTGTTGTTAGGGGTAGGCAGCCTAATTACATACTGGATGGCTGGGAGAATCCACCAACCTGGGATTCTATGGATAAAAGAGTGACTATAAAACATGGGCAAAACACTCACCTCAAGGACTTAGCCTTAGAGATGTAGAAGGGGTGGGAGAGCTTTCTCTAGGACATCCTAGGGATCTAAAGCACCCACAAGGTCCACATCTTCCTCTGTCCTGGCCGGGTGTAACACGGAGTCTCTTCATCTTAATAATGCCTGCTCCCATTAGAGAGAATTCTTTGAAGAGCTGAGAGCATCTCTCAAGTGGAAAAGTCACACAGCCCTTTGCTTAGTTACCCTGCCTGAAGCTCAACCCACTGAGCCTCCTGAAGGCTTCATTTCCCAAAAGTTCCCTCCTTGAACTGGATCCCACCATGATCATCTCCCAGGAAACCTCATCATCGCTGGGAAACTCATCATCCTGTGAGATTTCATCCGCTTTGGTCCTCCAACCCATCAGGATCCTCGGTACCCTTGGCCCCTCTGGCGAAAGGAATGGAAGATGAACTCTGCTCTAAGTCTCTATTCAAGGAAAGCTCCTAAACGAGCTTCAGTCTTCATTTCCCACCAGCTGTACTCCTTGGACTGGACTCCGCGGCACCCCCATGCTGGATATCTTCTCTTCTGGGTTATCTTCTCCAACCAGATTATAAGCACCCTGAGGGCAGGGACTTCCTATGTACTATTTGTATCCTGAGCCCTTAACACAGCACCAAGATCATAGTAGCTGCATAATAACTATTTATTAGCTACAGATACCCCAGATTTTCTGTAGAAGAAAATTTTTCTTTCTTTCTTATATAGAAATACAGAGGGGCAGCTAGGTGGCTTAGTGGATAGAGAGCCAGGCCTGGAGACTAGAAGTCCTGGGTTCAAATTTGGTCTCACATACTCCCTAGCTGCATATCCTTAGGCAAGTCCTTTAAACCCCATTGCCCAGCCCTTACTGCTCTTCTGCCTTGGAACCAATGCACCGTATTGATTCTAAGAGGGAAAGGAAGGGTTTAAAAAAGAAAAAAAGGAAATTAATCCTAATATTACTGTCTATCTTATATTTGGGAAAAGGACCAGAGACATGCATTCATTTCCTTTTTTTTTCTTCTATTAATAGAACAGAACTAAATTGATAGGTCAAAACAACGCTCTAGACAGGATTTTTCTAGATTTAAGCACCTTCATTGGGGAATTTCCTATCACAATGGATCCCCAATCTAGGTTTAACCAGTCCCCAATCCCATCCCCTCATACTCTTCTTAAAGAAAAGATGGTGGGGGAGATGGGTGACTCAGTGCATTGAAAGCCAGGCCCAGAGATGGGAGGTCCTAGGTTCATATCTGGCCTTAGACAATTCCTAGCTGTGTGACCCTGGGCAAGTCACTTAACCCCCATCGCCTAGCCCTTACCACTCTTCTGCCTTGGAACCAATACACAGTATTGATTCCAAGACAGAAGGAAGGTAAGGGAAAGGAGAAGAGAAGAGAGGAGAGAAGAGGAGAGGACAGGACAGGACAGGACAGGACAGGACAGGACAGGAGAGGAGAGGACAGGAGAGGAGAGGACAGGACAGGACAGGACAGGAGAGGACAGGAGAGGAGATGACAGGAGAGGACAGGAGAGGACAGGAGAGATGGAGACATGGAGAGTTAGAACAACATACACTTAGGTAATTTCAGAATTAGCTGAATGGCCAAACTCAGAAACCCTGCCCAAAGGCTGTTTTTTGTCTGATCTAATATGCATGTTTTTTTGGTTTTCGTTTTTAAAAACCCTTCCTCCTTGCCTTAGGAAGAACTCTAAGACAGTAGGACAAGGGCTAGGCAAATGAGTTTGAGTGACATGGCATGGGTCACATAGCTAGGAAGTATCTGAGTCCAAATATGAACCCAGATCCTCCCGACACCAGACCTGGCACTCTATTTACTGTGCCACCTAGTTGCCCCAAACCTTGCTTTTATTGAACTCACATTCCAAGGGGGAAAGGCTGATGCTCCAAAGGGAGAGCTTCCAGGGTGGATGGCAAAGTTTAGGGGTCATTAAGGTGGAGTAGCGCTCTAGCCACTGAGCACCAGAGCTGCCCCTGACCTAAAAAGAGGTACAAATAAAAAACTAACAGTCCTTTTCCAGTTCAATTTAATGAGCCAGTGTCAGGGCAACAACTAATTGTCTGACCCTGGGCGAGTCATTTGGATCTTGTTTTCTAGCAATTATATACTTCACAAATATTATGTAATCTTATCCATACAACAACCCTGGGAGTTAAATGCTATTATTATTTCCATTTTACAGATGAGGGAATTGAGGCATATCGATGTGAAGTGATTTGCTAAAGTTCGTACAGCCACTGAGCCAGATTTGAACTCGTTTTCCTGACTCCAAGCTCAGCACTCTTTCCACAACATCACCTAAGTTCACCCTCAGTTTCCTTATCCATAAAATGGAGATAATAACATCTCCCTCACAGGCTGGTCGTCAGGTTTGAACAAGATGCTTGATGTAAAACACTTTGCAAACCTTAAATGGATAATATTCACTTGACAAGGTTGTTTGACAGGAGCAAACAAGTTAATGTTTATGAAGCATTTCGTGCATTGTAAAGCCCTATATAAATGTCAGTGATTATTATTATCATCAATGATAAGCCATTTTGGAGGAACGATGGGAGAGCTCAGCTGATGCTGCGCTTAAGGGTCATCTCTCTGAGAGCTGACGCTGGGCAGTCCTGGGAAAGACCATCCCTGTCTCCCCTTCTTCTTCCTGCTGGGACCTGAAGTCCAGACTCTCCAGAGTCCCAGGGACCCCTCTGGGGATCTGCTTCCTCATTATCTGCTTTCCTGGTTGTCCTGACTCTTAGTATTGAGCTTTTGTCTCTAAATCATGCATAAGGCGAAGGGCCTTTATTTGAATATATTTTGTCTCACCCATGCTGTGATGCCATCGCCTTATGCATTACTAATCTGTCTGGTTCTTTTGTGGAACCCTCTCGGACTTGAACTGACAACCACAAAGCCCCCAAATCCTCCCAAGAAAACTGTGCTCAAAAAGAAATCAGGCTGGAAAAGTTATGGTTATCAGTCATTTTTCCCTGGACACAAAGTCAACATCCTTTTCCTTCACTTATCTCTGCACAATTCCTCTCCAACAGAATGCACTGGACCTGTTTTTCTTCAAGGATATTACAGTCAGTCCCTCAATTATCTCCCTGAGGATTATCTCCTTTATCCATTACCTGTGGTATATTTAAAAATCAGAAGCTGATTTTCCTCCTATCACACAGCATGAGCCCAGGCTACCTTTCCCTAATGGCGGTTGGTTACATTCCCAGGAAAAACAAATCAGACTGCTTTTTCTGGGGGAAAAAAGGATCACATAATACCTTCCAGTAGATAGGGTTTGGATTATCCATCCGTGTTTTGAAATTACCCATACTCCTGCTCCCCTCTATTGACATGAATCAGAGATGACACTGAATTTTTTTATTCTAGTCGTTACAGAACCCTATTTTGAGTGGAGCTACATAGAGAACCCGAGATTTTTTTTTCTTTTTTTCCCCTGAATGTTTCAATTTTACATTTTTAAAATTTTTTATTAATTAATTTGTTTGTTGGTACATGAAAATCCCCAGATATTTCATCCCCTCCCAGCATAATAGACGGCATCCTCCAACAAAAGAATATACATATATAAATGATGTCTTTCATGTTTCTATTTATTCATTCTTTTTCTGGAGGTGGACACTCATAAGTTATTCTTCAAATATTAACTCTATAGCCGTGAATATTGTCCTCTCAGTTCTACTCATTTTGCTCTTCATAATCTCATGTAGGTTTTTCCAAGCTTTTAAAAAAAATTAATGTGCTCCTCATTTCTTATCGTGCAGTAATATTCCATCATAATCATATGCCACAACTTGTGCAGCCATTCTCCAGTCGATGAACATCCCCTCAATTTCCATTTCTAAGAGAGCTACTCTAAGGGTATACACAGTTTTATAACTCTGGGTGTAATTCCAAATTATTCTCCAAAATGGTTGGATCAGCTCACAGTTCCACCAACATTGCGTTAGTGTGCCCGTTTTCCCCATTTGAGATTTCATCAGTGTGAGACTTCTCTTCACTTATACAAATTGAAAGGCTCAGAGAATTTAGGCAGCTTGTCACATAGCTAGTGAGGGTCAGAGACAGGAGGGATTTGGTTATTAGGACTTGACTCCTGACTTCAAGGCTAGAACTTTATCTACTCTACCACACTATCTCTCACCAAACAGATATGATCACATTTACTTAAAATCAAATATTCTTCCCATCCCCTCAAGCATCATTAGATAGAACAAAACACTAAGAGAACATGTCCCACAGAATAGGGCTAGTGCTCTCCTGAAACCAGCATCATGAATCAGAGAAGAAGGAAATTTCAGTACTAAGATAAGTATTTGCCACAAGTTAAATATTTCCTTTGGAAACAAATGGAAGGGGGGCAGCTGGGTGGCTTGATGGATTGAGAGTCAGGCCTAGAGATGGAAGGTCCTAGGTTCAAATCTGACCTCAGACAATTCCTAGCTGTGTGACCCTGGGCAAGTCACTTAACTTCCATTGCCTAGCCCTTACTGCTCTTCTGCCTTAGAACTAAAACTCTTATTATTATTATTATTATTATTGACTCTTAAGACAGAAGGGAAGGAAGGAAGGAAGGAAGGAAGGAAGGAAGGAAGGAAGGAAGGAAGGAAGGAAGGAAAGAAGGAAGGAAGGAAGGAAGG
>NW_025398006.1:0-4353 GCF_016433145.1 Gracilinanus agilis | reverse complement strand
CTCTCTCTCTCTCTCTCTCTCTCTCCCTCTCTATCTATCACCAGGACTCTGGGCTACCTCCATCTTCTGAGTGAATTGGTACTGGCCACCAGATTGCCGCTTTCCTGCCTCACCCCGAGTTTCCCACTCCACAAGATGAAGGAGTTTGACAAGATGCTCCCCAAGGTTCCCTCTAACTCTCACATTTCATTCTCTCCTGTTCTGCAGATGATAATTGATTCTCAGTGAGTAATGTTTGGGAAGAATATTTTTCTTCTCCATCATTTTTGCTCCACCACAACCCGCCGCTACATCTCCCTCCCTCACAGTCGGCTGCTGGCCTCCTCTCCCAGATTTGAAGATGGGAGTTTAATCAGACTAAGGTGTCGATGCTGTCTCTCCGCCATCCCCCTCGACTCACCATGGCTTAGCCCTAGTCTATTCCAATAGCACATGCAGAGTGAGGACTAGAAATCAATCCATAAAAGGCCCCTCACATTGGCCCACAGTTTGCAGTCAAGAAGGAGCTGACCCATAAGTAGTGAGCTCCCCATCACTGGAGGTGTTTGAGTGGAGGCCAAAGGACCAAACGGTAGAGGGAGGATGGTGTAGAAAGGATTCCTGAACCAGGCACAGGGTCAGTATTTATGATCCCAAAGGTCTCTTCCAACTCCGAGCTCCTCTAAGAAGCCAATCGCTCAACTTGACTTTAACAAATGGACTCATTTGGGCCACTAAGAGAAATCGATAATAATTAGTGAACGCCTCTGAGAATATCTAGTGCCACAATTTCTCCCCTGTGACAGGAGTACTGTGCTTAAATTTTTAAGCAAGTTATTCACAGTGTGGATGTCAGGAGCAAAAAATCCTGGACCTCAGATCCAGGAGAACCGGGGTTCCCATCCTGCCTCATGCAGTTACTAGCTGTGTCACCCCTGCTGTCCTCCTGAGTCAAATAGGACCAATGACCTGTGCTTTGCAACCCTTAAGGCAGCTCTTCAGAAAGCTAGGGGCCAGGAGAGGAGGGTTCTAGCTGTTCTAGATCTGAGCAGGAATGAAATTTCAAAGAAATGCAGTTTTTTCCTTTTTAAATTTTCTGGTATTCTGCACTTCAACGCCAAAAAAGAAACTACTTCTATAGAGAGAGGAGAACAGAAAAAAGAGGCTATGGGAAACCACCACCAATCTCTATTTGAGAGAGTTTGAGTTTCTCTAAAAATTCAACCCTGCACTTTCAAAGCTGTCTTGCTAATCTGTGTTCCTTCCAGATTTCCTTTTCTTCTCTGTGCATTTTTTTAAAACCCTTACCTTTTGCCTTAGAGTCAATCCTGTGTATTGGTTCCAAGGCAGAAGAATGGTAAGGGCCAGGCAATGGAGGTGAAGTGACTTGCCCAGGGTCATACAGCTAGGAAGTGTCTGAGGCCAGATTTGAACCCAGGACCTCCCGTCTCTAGGCCTGGCTTTCCATCCACTGAGCCACCCAGCTGCCCCCTCCTCTGTGCATTTTTAAAAATACTTCTAGGACCCTCTTTTCCTCCTCCCTCCCTCCCTCCCTTCCTCTTTTTGTTTCTCAGCCTGTCACAAGATTCCTCCTAACTTTTTTCTCCCTCCCACTGAAAAATCAGAAAAATAGATCCCGGGTCCCCAAGCCATTTTGAGGGCAAGGCTTATATATGGCTGATCTAGTTGTGTGACTGAAGCCAGCTCGGGGCTTCATGCTAGCTAGCTAAGTTAAGCAGGTTATCCGATGCAGGAAATATGGGGCTGGCAACAAACTCCTCTGTCCCAAAGAGCATGGGATCAGAGTTAGAGCTGGAAGGGACTGAAGGGACCATTTTGTCCCACCCCAGATGCTGTCTAGTCCACCTACCTTCATTTTACAGATGAGAAAACTGGGATAGATGGAGAGGAAGGCACTTTCCCAAGGACAGACAGCCAGTAAAGCGACAGAGGCAAAGGTTCAGCCCTGGAGCCTTCCAAACACTGGGCTCTTTCTGTAGACATGCCCATCTGCCTGACAGCGAAGCATCAGAGTGCTGGAGCCAGATCAAACCAGCTCACAGGAGCCAATTGTTAAATTTATACCTCTGATATGAGCAAATGTTACAAATCAGGGCTTGACTCCTAGTTTTGTTGATTGTCTAGTGATGGAAAAAGCACATTTTTATAAGCTTAACCCACACGATTAATATTTTCTCCAGGAGCCAGGCGTTAAACTTTTACTAGCACACTCCTGCAGTGAGGTAATAGGGCACCAGACTACCAGCAGGGCAGGCCATCTAATTGTCTGTTAAATAGCAGTCTAGGCATATGGTTTGAGAAAAGGGTACTGCGTGTTGGATAGGGGCAAGAGGTCCTGGATACAAATGACTAGGTTGAAGTCCCAACTGAGGCGCCTAATAGCCAAGTGACCCTGGGCCGATCACTAGCCTTTGGAGAGTCTCTTTTTTTCCTTCTTTATAAATGGAGTTGGGCAGGGTACAAGTTGGGAGCAATGCTTTGTAAGCATGGGGAGCTACGTACATGCAACAAAGCCCTGGGAAGGAGATGGCTCTCCAAGAAACACCCCCCCCCCCGGGACCCAGAGGGCTATGGGAAAGGCCCTTGGGTCCTCTTGCTCATTAGCATCCTGGCCTATCAAGGGCCTCCGAGTCTCCATGGGATGCCGAAATGTGTTCAGAGCTGCATTCTTCCCTTGAAACCCCATTTATCTAGGTGCAAGGGCGGCTCTTCCTAGGGAAGGGGGACCACCATTCCAGAGGCTGCTCAGCAGCCTAGAGCTCACTGCAGTCCTTGGCCACCTCCACAGCACTGGAAGCAGCTGCAGCAGCTGTGGGTCTCTGCTGCCCCCAGCTGGGCATGTCCTTAGAAGGAGTCCACTAGTGGCATCCTGGGGGGAGGGCCCAGGCTCCCCACACTGTAACAGGCTGGATGCTATTGGGGGGAAGCTCAGGGACCTCCTCGCCCATTGCCCAGGAGAGCTGAGGAAGGCCCAAGGAGGCAGGTGTCAGACCAAGAGTTTTGCTTTCCACAGAGGCAATGTGAAAAATTAAAAGATTCCTGGAGAACTTGCATCAAATTCTGCTACTTGCGTGACCCTGGGCCAGTCATTTCACTTTCATGAGCTTCAATTTCTTCCTCCGTAGAATGGAAGAGTTGGCCTACCTGGCCTTTAGGTCCCTACCAATGACACTATATGCCAATAGGAACTTGGGCAGACAGATACTATTAAGATCACTTTTGAGTAGGTAGGTATTCCAGTGCCAGGGGCAAAGTCCATTGGGGTTAGGCAAGGTGAGTCAGGATAGCTCCCCTACCTCCACCTTGTAGAATTCAATCCTTCTGGAATAAGGAGAGGCCTATCCCTTCTAGATTCTGGGCCCCAAATTCTCACAGCAAATGCTGATGGGAGAAGGGAGTGAGGGGACTCGACAAGCAAAAATACCATGATGCTAGAGGAAGGCACAACTCTGGGAGAGAGTCAGGACCATCAAGATGGTGCCATACAGCATGGAGTCAGAAGACCAGGAGATGCAGGGTCAAAAGGCCAGAGGTTTGCTTTAAGAAGAAAGAGATCCACCACCACCACCACCACCACCAATGGCAGGACCTTGGGAGAAAGACTCAGTTGCCTCACCCTTGTTATAGCTTTGCCTTTGAGGTATGGTACGCATTTCTATTAATCCTCTCCTTGCAATTTTCTCTCTCCTTGATAGTACTTCATGGGAATTCTTGGCATGGGCTCCCTAGTGGTAGGGTAGCCCTAACACTCTAAAGTCCTTCCATTCCTAATTTTATGGATAGCTGTTCTCAATATATCAGAAATGGTCCTGTGGCAGACCAAGTGCCCCAACCATTTCTCCAGTTACTCTTCTTGTTCTCATGGGGTGATGGGCACTTTATCGAATTCCTCGAGGCCACCATTTATATTACTTTCACTCTAAGTTGCTAAGTCTGGGAGTAGAGTTTGCCCCAGTAGATGGACTTAAAATCAGACATTCTTAAAGTTTTTGTACAAACAAAAACAATGTAGTCAAAAATCATAAGGGAAACAACAAATTGGGAAAAAATCTGTATAACGAAAAACTCTGACAGGGGTCTAATTACTCAAATATACAAGGAGTTAAAGCAATTGTATAAAAAATCAAGCCATTCCCCAATTGATAAATGGGCAAGAGACATGAATAGGCAATTTTCAGGTAAAGAAATCAAAAGTATCAATAAACACATGAGAAAGTGTTCCAAATCTCTAATAATTAGAGAAATGCAAATCAAAACAACTCTGAGGTACCACCTCACACCTAGCAGATTGGCTAAAATGAAAGAAGGGGAGAGTAATGAATGTTGGAGGGGATGTGGCAAAATTGGGACATT
>NW_025398005.1:0-5910 GCF_016433145.1 Gracilinanus agilis | reverse complement strand
TACCTCTCTGAGTGACAGCCCTTCCTACCTTCCTCAGTTTCCTGCACCTTCCTCTCCTCTGTCCAGTCTACATTCTAGCAACACTGATCTACTTGCACGTCTCACAATATCCTACATCTCCATTTCTATTCCTTTGCACTAGCTGTCCCCGAAACATGGAATACTCCCCTGAATCATCTCTACTTCTAAATGATATTAACATTATTGCCTACCATTTATATAGCCCTGGAAAATTTGCAAAGCACTGTCCACGACTTAACTCATTTGCTCATCACAACAAGCTTGGGAAGGCTAATAGTCTTCTCATGTCATAGGAGTCTGGGCTAGAAAGGGTTTAAGTGACTTTTAAGTCATTTAAAGGCAGCCAGGAAGTGTCTGAGAGGTGATCAGCTTTAAAGGCTCCGCTCAATCCCATCTACAAGAAGGGACCTTCCCCAGCCACCCAAATTGGCAGGGAGGGAGAAGAGGAGGAGAGGGAGGGAGAGAAAAAAAGGAAGAGAGGGAGGGAGAGAAAAAGGAAGAGAAGGAGAGAAGGAAGGAGGCAGAGAGAAAAAGGGAGGAAAGAAGGGATAGAGGGAGGGAGGGAGACAGAGACAGAGACAGAGACAGAGAGACAGAGACAGAGAGACAGAGACAGAGACAGAGACAGAGGAGGAGGAGAAGAGGAGGGGGAGGAGGGAGGGAAGAGAAGAAAAGAAGAAAGAAATACATATTTATTGATTATCTACTCTGTGTCAGGCCTTGGAATAAAAGATCATCAATAAAACATTTTAACAAATACACAGAGGAAAATGAAACATTTTGAGGGGGTCACATATAAACAGGGCAATTTAATGATGTCTGTTTAAATTTAATATATACTTCTTTCTAAAGCAAAGTGCATATAAAAGGTCATGCTTTTATATACAATCCTCTTTTTTTTAATCAATTTTTATGTCTTGGAATATTTGTATTTGTTCATGATTAAGTTCACAATAAAATGGAAATTTTAATCAAAAATAAATAAAACACTGTATCTCTCCCCACTCCCCCAGCCTTCTGTTAGCTCCAATCTAAAGGCATTTCTAAAGTTATATCCCTAAAGTGTCTGTCCCATTTCAGGCAATAGACACGGTTCCCTTGACCTGGGAGCAGCCATAGAGATGCCCACTGTTTGCTGCCACATCTGGCTTCAGGTTAACACTGCTATCAATCAGGAGAGGTGAAGTTTCTATGACCGTCCGAGTGACTTACAAAGACCTTTGGGACCCCTTCAACTCAGTTCTATTATGATCCCTTTTTAAAGTTTCACATCTTATTACCAGAAGCTTGCCATTATGCCAGGGGGCATACTAAGTCTTTTCATTTAACTGCTTTTCAAAACAATATATAAGCCATGGGGTTAAGGCAAAGAAAGCTTTACTATCCCTGATGTTGGCTTCTCAAGGACACACACTGCTCTCCAGTTTCTCACAGGCTCTTTCGAATTGATCACACCATGCTTTGGGAGAATGCTTTCTGCCTCTCCAAACACCCTCATGGAAGTCATCTCCTCTGGTATTTCTCCCTTTTTCTGGGAAGCTGGTCTCATGATGGTTCTTCAGGGAAGTCCTAGAAGAATTGTAACTTGCCTACGGTCATGCAGATTCATTAAGAAAGAGAAAAGCCAGAGAGAAAAATCAGGTACCTTGGCTATCAACTGCTGGTTCCTTCTCATCTTTAATCCAATTTTAAATTTTAATTTTTTTATGAAGAGCTTACTAGTCATCAACAAACATGATCACCATATCACGACATGCCTTATGGCAATGTCAACACCAAACCTCAGACCAGGCCAGAAATCCCAAAGTCATCTGGCCCACTTTAGACCTGAACCCAGATTTCTACCAACAGAAGAACTCGCCCAGTCTCTGCAGGAAAGCCTCCAGGGAGCAAGAACCCAATAGCTCCTGAAAGAGTCCATTCTATTTTCAAATATTTTGAACCATTGGGAGCTTTTGTCTCCCACTAAACTGATATCTGCTTCTCTGCATCTTGAAACCAGTGTTCCTAGTTCTTCTCTTTGGGGCAAGCATAACAAGAGTATGAGACAGCATTTCAGATATTCCTGCATCTTCTCTTCTCCATCCAAAATAGCCTTCCTTAAACTCTTAATCATGTAGCAAGACCTCAAAGCCTTTCCACTAAAAATATTAGCTCAGAAGAGCTACTCTATGCATGGTACCTGAAGCTTGGAAAAGAGATTTATACATCTTCTCTCATTTGATGCTCACAATAACCCTGAGAAATAGAGAAATTGAGATTAAGTCATTCATCTTGGGTCACACGCTTAGCAAGGGTCTAAGGCAGCATTTGAATTCAAGTCTTTCTGACTCCAGGTTGCCTCACACTGGCTGCCATATCCCATGATGGACTCATAGTTTTCAGTCCACTAAACTCCACACAGATGGAGTTTCCCCCATTTTTCTCATACTTATAAAGTTGATTTTTCTCAACTGAAACATGAGATGTCACACTCATTCCTATAAAATGTTATCTTATTTGAGTCAGCTGGGGACTCCAGCATCCATTTCTTTTTGGATCCTGACTCTGACATTTAATATGGAAGGTATCTCTCTTGGCTTTTATGCCACCTGAAAAGTCGGTGGGCATGTTAGCTAAGCCTTTATTCAAGCCACCGATAAAAATGTTCATTGGTTCTAGGCGGGCTAAGCACAAATCCACTGGGGTCTCCATTGGAGATTTCCTTCTCCGCTGACTACAAATGAGTCAGGATTCTTGGAACATGGTCCTATAACAAGCTCTAGATTCATCCCACTGTGCTATTGGCTGGCTTTTCCACAACAATACGCTCTGAGCCTCTGTGAGATGCCTCACTAAAACTTAGGGTAACTATCTATAGCTTTATCTTAATCTGCAGAATGATCATTTTGTACATTTATTTTGTCTTTTACTACTTTAATGAACCTATGGATTTCCTCAATTAGTTCTTTCATTGATGTTCTGGGTTTTTGTTGTTGGGTTTAAACATTTACCTTCTGTCTCAGAATCAATACTAAGAATCGATTCCAAGGGAAAAGAGGAGTAAAGGCTAAGCAGTTAGGGCTAAGTGACTTACCCAGGGTTATACAGCTTGAAAGGTCAGATTTGAACCCTTATCTTCCCAACCCAAGACCAGTTGCTCTATCTACTGGGCTACCTCCCTACCTTCCCATTCCTGTTGTGAGGTTCTTTAAGCAAATCATCAGAACATCTGCAAATAAGGATGATTGTGTCACTTTTGTTAGTTTATACCTTTAATTTCTTCCTTAACTCATTATTCCAGCTTGCATTTCTAGGATTACATCAAATAATAGCAGAGAAATAGGTAATTCTTGCTTTATCCCTACATTTTATTGATTTAAAAAAAAACTTCCACTGGTTTTAACATGTGTCATTGATCAAGACTTATTTCCAAATTAATGATAGTTACATTGGTGTGGTAGTTTCGAGTCTACATCCTCAATCATGTCCGCCTCAACCCATGCGTACAAGCAGTTGCTTTTCTTCACTGCTACCCATAATAGGTGTTAGTTTTAATTTTTAAATGCTTAAAAATAAAATGATTATTAGAAGTTTTTATAAAAAGTTTCACAAAATATTTTACCCAAAATAATGAGGCTACATTTTGTCAAAGGCCTTTCCTGCATGTATTATATTTTTCATTGTTCAGATGATGAATTATAGTCATTTTTGTAATGTTGAAATTATGCTTGCAACCCTGGCATCAATCCAGTTAAGCCACAGTTTAATTTTGGGGGGATAATATATACTGTCATAGTTTCTTTGCTAAGATCATATTTTACAAATTCATTAATCATCATATTTATAGTTCTCTTCCCTTGATTTATTCTTTTCTCGTTAGGTGTTCAGGATCATATTTGAGAGTCGATGGAATCATTCTGAGCCTTTGTGATCCCCCGTGTAGAATGTAACCTCTTTGAGGACAGGAATATTTTCCTTTTTGTAATTGCATCATTCACGCCTAATAATGAAGGTACTTAATAAATATTTGTACCACTGCTGAACTGTATTGTATACGGATGGAGATGTTCAGCATCCCTTTAAGAACATGCTCTATAATTGGATCATGAATTGTAGTCCTGCTTCCCAGCCTCTCTGGTCATACTACAGACCATGAGTCATCACCACCCTCCAATTATAGAATTTGGGGGTTATTTATGGATATCGCCCAGTTCCATATCCTCATATTATAAATACAAGAAGTGCTGCCTAAAGAGTTAATGACTCACCCCAGATCACATGGGTTATATGGAGCACAAGAGGGCTTCAAAATCACTTCTTCAGCCTCCAACTGCAGGGGGCTTTCTGTCGTATGGCTCTACCCTTTGCTGTTTGTGCATAATATGGGAGGCCTCCCAATATTCTTAAAGGATTCTGAATTTCAGGAGATGAGATAAATGTACTTGCCATTGTTTTTCATGGTCTTTGTTCAGCTAAATCTCTTTGGTATCCTAGAAGCACTCTGTGTGAATGCTAAAAACCAAAATTATCACAGCATATCCAAAAGCTGTGTTTTAGTTTAAAAAACTTGAAATCAGAAAGGTTCCTTTGGTATCTCTCTTTCGTGAAAGGAGATTTCTGCCCACAAAGGACAACTGGAGGAGAGACTGTGTCTCCAGCAACATAAAGAAGAAAAGGGCTGATGAAGGAGATGCTTCTGTCGTGACAAGGTCCACAGCCAAGCCTTATTGTCCTTAGATGGACTCGGTCAAAGATTTAGGACTTTAGGATCATAGAGTGAGATGTTGGAGGGGTCTTGGAGATAATCTGGTCCAACGCCCTTGTTTTTCAGATGAGGAAAGTGGAGCCCAGAGAATGGGGAACCCAAAAGCCCACAATTGTTATATAATTGTGAGTTTCAAAATTAATACCCAATATTCTAAGTATTATATTTAATAAGATTTATTAATAATAACTAACAAAAAGCTAGAGCAAAAAGCCACCTTCTTCAGCCCCACAAATGCGGGAAAAAGGTAGTATGGATGTTCCTGTTTGTGGAAGACATTTTTATAAGTTCTTCAAGCTCCCATAACACCATGGGATGTTCTCAATGAGCACTGTTATGATGGAAAGGTGATTACTCTATAAATATGTGTCAGATCATGAGACAGCCAAACGGGTGGATCATTAAATTATTCTATATGTGTATATAGATGCATGTGCATAGCTATACATGAACCAACATTGAAATGTATGCATGTGTCTCTTGGACAAATGCAGAAGGTGGACAATGATATGGATGACGTGGTTAGAATTAGATAAGAAGAAGGCTGGAAAACCTTTTGGAAATTACATAATGATGGGGCAACTGGGTGAGCCAGTGGATATAGTGCAAGGCCTAGAGATGGGAGGTCCTGGGTTCAAATTTGGCCTGAGACACTTTCTAGCTGCATGACACTTGACAAGTCACTTAACCCTCATTGCCTAGCTCTTACCATTGCTCTGTCTTGGGAACAAACACACATTATTGATTTTAAGATGGAAGGTAATGGCTTAAAAAAATTACATAATACTTTCAATTATTCTAAGTTCCTCATTATTGCAAAATTCCCTACTCTAAATATCAATATACTCTACATAATTTCATATGGATATGAATTATGGAAAACAACTGCTAAATAATTGACAGGTTGGCAGCCAAAAAGGGAAGAGAAATCCCAATGTAGGGTATAGTTTGGCTGTAGAGTATCACAGGTAACATGCAAGAAATGTAACAAAAGTTATTATCAGGGATATATAGATATAGATAAAAATATGTGGAGAGAGAAAGCAGAGGGAGGGAGAGGGGGGGAAGAGAGAGAGAGAGAGAGAGAGAGAGAGAGAGAGAGAGAGAGAGAGAGAGAGAGAGAAAGAGAGAGAGAGAGAGAG